>NW_027468650.1:13894524-13904524 GCF_046254945.1 Alosa pseudoharengus | reverse complement strand
ACACACAAACACACAAACACACACACACACACACACACACACACACACACACACACACATGTACTGTATACTTATGCTTTACACAGGGGCAAATATTCAATTCTGATAGGATGAAAGTCCTATTCGCTAGTTCACGTTCCGAAATTCGCATAAAGAGAATGCAATAGAAGAGGGTCTTTGGAGGTGTTTACAGCCAGGGACTAAAGTGTGTCGCAGAGTCATGTAGAAGTGGACAGCGCAGGCAGGAGTCAAGCAAGATCCCAGCATACATCCCTTTCTTTCCCTAACGAGGTAAGAAGGAGGGCGTGAGGAGAGGTGGTTGGTTGAGAGCAAATGGCAAAGCCATTGAATAAGTTATCTGACAAATAGAAGATAGAGGCATGGCAAATTTCATCACGCTTCTCCCGAACTTCCATTATATACACTTTGATGCGTATAATGTTTATTGTCAGTGACAGTTGCACTCCTGGGCTGGATATGAACCAATTTGCCTTTTGATAGAATAACCTCACTCGTAGAGAGAGTGTGCATGGATAGTAGTGTGAAACAGAATAGAAAATCTCCCCGCCTCTGACGACTTCCATTGCCTTACCTCATCTCCCCCCTGAGTGTAAATGTGCTGTGTTTCAAATCACAGCGGCAAGGAAATGAAATGTGGTAAGCAGTTTCCTAAGCGGTGGCCTTTTGGTAGTCGCTCCGCTATCGCCTCTTGTCAGGCTCAAGTGACTCTGACCTAAATGGACGAATAATCACCAGCCCTTGCTGTTTTTCACTCTTCTCATAAAACTCTGCGTTAAACAGCTTCAATATTTCATGAGCTCGCGGACTGCCGATAAACACTGCACCAAACCTCTAGATTGGAGACAATCGGGCAACGACGTCGGTGGTGATGGTGTGTGTGTGTGTGTGTGTGTGTGTGTTTCAAGCATCCCAATCTCTATAGTAAACAAAGACTGAGGCCAGGTCTCTCGTCTGGTGGTGGTGGTGGAGGTGTGTGTGTGTGTGTGTGTGTGTGTGTGTGTGTGTGTGTGTGTGTGTGTGTGTGTGTGTGTGTGTGTGTGTGTTTCAAGCATCCCAATCTCTATAGTAAACAAAGACTGAGGCCAGGTCTCTCGTCAGTCAATATTAACAGGGCTGAGGCTTATTCAGTGTTTTTGTGGGTGATATCTGTTCAATAATGTAAGCCCTGTGGTTCTGGCTCTCAAGAATGTAGGCTAGAGTACTGGGGAAGAAAGATGTGAAACTCACTGGTTTATTCATTTAGTTAGGGCAATGCATATTGATAATCTTTTTAAAAGATTTTTGCAAACCAGACCGATTTAGCAGTCAAACTAATTTCGATCTGCAGTCTCTGGTATCAGAACCGCACACCAGATTTCACAGTGGTTTCTGTAAAGCAGCACAATGGATGGCCAAAAATCAAACACTATTGCTAAGGATGAATGGCATCTGTGAGATAAATACATGTAGATAAATAAACACAAAAAATAAACAGTGTAGCAACAACCACAATAAACAGAAAGCTTATCTTCCATGTTGTTTTTTTAAGAGGAGATGGATGATAAGGGAGGCTTTCCCTCTGGCGTGACAGCCGGCCCATCGGACTTCACACTTTATCCTGCTGACCTTTTTCTTGCACAGTGTAGACGGTTCTATTATGGCTGACAAAAGAACATATTCCTCTGAGCCGGCCAAAGAATAATCTTCTCTAGCATACTTAGTTTCTACACATGCACGCACACACGCACGCACGCACGCACACACGCACACACACACACACACACACACACACACACACACACACACACACACACCTCCTCAGGCTAGGCTCTGTTTATGCCCCATACTTTCATCAGTGTCACTGCTGTAGGAAAGATATATGTCACTATACTTGCTTTATGCTCCTCAATTACTTCCAAGGGCTGCAGCTTCTACAAAATCCCTCACATATAAATGTCACCACAGAACATTGGACTGGGGGGTGGTATTGGTGGAAACACAGAGGATACTGCAGGCCTAAACTCAGGTCTGGGACAGATTGTGCTGCAATGACTGACGAGAACTCGACTTCATCGCCTTAGAGAGAGCTCCTTGCTCAGAGTCATAATCTTCTTTTTCGAGCTGCTTCCTCCATCTACGGATGAAAACTTTTAATAATTCTCAAAGTTGCAAGGATCAGGGCTCTCAGAAAGGGTTTATTTTTAGAAAATCAAATCCAACTGAAATCTCACAAATGCATTATTCACAAAAAGGGAAAATGAACATGGGAAAATATTTCATGTAGGCACTGTGTGTATCCAGTCTGAAAGGAAAATGTTTTCCCTCCTATTTTCCCTTGGTTTACTGAATTATTTATTTTCTAACAACTTTCATTCAATTACATATTCACTGTCTATTCTCTGAACACTGAAGGAACAATGTTGCAGCATTTAAAAAGAAGTGACATCAATGTCTCTTCTTGAAGGAGTGGCTTGAAGGTTTCATACTACAAGGGAGCTTTTTTTTGCCCCAGTCAACTTAGTTGTTCCTCTTAGAGGGATCAAGTTCAAGCTGAGCTCAGTGAAGTGCCTTGAAACATATTCACATATCATGGTGCTAAATAAATGCATTTGCATTCAACTGATCTGAACTTACAAGTGAATCTGATAGCATCTGAATCTGATGGTGATTTTAGACTGTCCCCGAAACTGATCTAGTCCAGAGCTGTTTTATGGACCAAATTCAGCCTGTGGAGTTATGATGCTCTGCTATTCACCACAAGTGTTTGTTTATTTGTTTGTTTGTTTACTTGTGCAAAAACAGCAGCCTGACTGCTAGCTGAGGCTTGCCACATTGAATCAAGTTCAATCCACGAGGGAGCTAAGCTGGGCGCTATTAAAGCATTTTGACAGTGCTGGTGGAAACTGCCAAGAGGGGAGAGTGGAACATTAGCATTTGTTATTATTGTTTATTTTCATTACAGAGATCACAGAGACAAAATAATTGCAGTTGCTGAGCAAAGTAAGTTTCCTCTATATATAAGCTTATACATATATATATATATATATATATATATATATATATATATATATATATATATATATATATATAAGTTGGGGAGGGTGAGATTTAGCTCCAGCTATTGATAGACAAGGAGTAATGGATCTTATTAACACCAACCGGGGTAGAAATAATTGGCCAGGCTTTAAATAGACAATACATATTGTTCCAAGGAGGATGTGAAGGTTAGCTAGAACAGCACTTGAGACAAACAGAGTGTCTGGCTGCGGTGCTGTCTGCTGGTTTGTACGTTTGAAAGCAGACAGTATGGATCAGACTTACAGAGAGATGACTAAGCACTTTCTATTTACACCTGCAAACACGCAGACAGCAGGGGCAATGTACTCACACACACACACACACACAAGTGGAGCTCTAGTTTTAGCTCCCCAGTCGACCTGTGAAGACTCCGAAGGCTGCAAGTTTGGCACCCACCATGGTGTGTGTGTGTGCGTGTGTGCGTGTATAACAGTGTGTATAGCTGTATTCAGTCCTCGCTTCTCTCATCCCTACGGTCTACACACAACACAGTTCCTGTCTTTATCTAGGTAGAGTCCAGGTGTAATGCTGATGAACACGAAGAGGAATAGATGAGAAATATAGCCTTTTGGCTGTCGGTGCTATGGCAATTACTGTTACAAAAAATAGTTTTTAAATATCTAATTCCAATTTCTCAAGACTGTATGTAATCTCACACCAGTCAGGAAAACAGAATAATCTCAACATTGGAAATTAGTTTGTATATAGACTTGTATATTTTATTAGTCCTTGTCTGTATAATCCAACTAAAAAATGTCTGCAGAGCTAAAGTAGACTAAAGGAGCTTACAACCCACCACCTACCACTCTGTTAAGGGATATTTTGTCTTGATCAAAAAGACCAACTAGGAAAGCAAACCTGCTGAATGACACAACTCCATCAATCCCTTAGACAACCCATATAGGGACAATTCTGGTTTTCTAATGAAAAGCTCTGGGATACGGCCTATTAGGGGTTTGCACGGTGTGTCATCAGATCTGGACGTCGCCATATTGGAGATACCCGCCTCATTAGAAAGCATTAGGCACT
Organism: Alosa pseudoharengus; assembly: GCF_046254945.1. Taxonomy (NCBI): domain Eukaryota; kingdom Metazoa; phylum Chordata; class Actinopteri; order Clupeiformes; family Clupeidae; genus Alosa; species Alosa pseudoharengus. The sequence goes on along the minus strand of NW_027468650.1, from coordinate 13,900,417 downwards.
GAAGTAAATCCCTAACATCTTCAAGGAAAATGGTTAATTATTGCCATGTTTTAGGTTGTACCAATAGGTCAGACCGAGAAAAACATCTGGAGTAGGTATCGACTTCCAAAAGTTATTAAAAAACCAGGGAGAATAATGCCAGAAGTTATCAGAGGAAGGGGAGTGCTTGTGGTTGGACTTGGTACTGCGTCCCCCTCAACCAACTCATATGGATCTGCGCTGCCAATAAACCGTAATTTCTCGAAATATTGTGCCTTTTCTTGTGGTCCAAGTCCTGCCCTATATGCCTTTGCATCTTTGACACATTTTGATGAGCTTTTCTGTTGTTTAGATATGGTTATAATCACTTAAGGTATCTAAAGTGCATAATACTCCATTGTACTTTATTCGGTTCTTTACGCCGAGTGCCTCCAACATGGCCATGCAGCTGGGTTACCGCACAGAACGTGACGTTCGTGCCAACCCCTAATTAGTTTCACTGGCGTGTTGATATGCTATGCTGTTGCACCTGCCCTCCCGTAGAAAAAGAAGAGCTTCTTTAACCACAACGACTCATATTTGGTCATTTCCTTTCTCCCTTCATGTCTCGTTGCTCAAACACAAAACGAAATATGGCGTCTCACTGATAACAGGTGACTTATGGGATATGAGTGCCACTATAAAACACTGATGGTGGTACTGATGTGAATCAGAGCAACCCCTCTATGCCTCATACATATCTGTTTCTCCAGTCATAGTCCCATGCATGCACACACAGTTGCAATCACATTGCACAATTTGCTCGTCGTCCGTCACTTGTCGCCTCAAGATCATGTCCAAACAATTTTACCTTTGTTGTGCAACGTTTTGCATAGCTAGTGGCTATTTTGCCTGTGATTGCTGAATTACAGTACATTACCATTCCACAGTCTCTCGTCAGTAGTTCTTCCTATATGTGAATGGGGCTACCCAGTTGAAGTGTTGTAGACATAAAGAACTAGCCTCAAGTGTACTACCCAAGTACTTTGACATGTTTGCGAGGCATCATTCTCATACTACTCTCAAACAACTAGTTCATCGGTTTCAATTATTCACGTGTCCTCATTATTTCACATCATCTCTGATCATACTCTGATCACAATGTTTTTTATGGTGGCAAAGAGCTTTCATGATATAAGAGTCACAGCGACTCAAACATGAATGAAAAAACAGAAATACCTATCAGAGTCTATTCGAGTCTATTCAAGACATGAATGTTTCAGCAGGGCTGTGAATAGAACCTGATTTCATTAACATGAGGAGAAGACAATTAATGCCTTTTCAGTTGCGCTGTCAAGCTGCCTCTATAAATATGCACTCTGATTGCATTCTGGGAGGTAATGAACGATGTTCCTGTCAAAGAAATGACTATTCCCTTGAGTCTCTTTTCCACTCTATCATTTACTTTCCCTGCTAGCTCTCAGATGTGGTCCACCCAGGTTTGATTTCTCTTTGACTTCTCTATGGAGTGTGCTAACATGACTATGGTTGCATACAACATAAACGTTCCTACACAAACGCTAATCAAACAGAGTATGCTAACATGACTATGGTTGCATACAACATAAACTTTCCTACACAAACGCTAATCAAACAGAGTATGCTGACATGACTATGGCTGCATGCAACATAAGCCTTTCTACACAAACGCTAATCTAACAGAGTATGCTGACATGACTATGGCTGCATGCAACATAAGCCTTTCTACACAAACGCTAATCTAACAGAGTATGCTGACATGAATATGGCTGCATGCAACATAAGCCTTTCTACACAAACGCTAATCTAACAGAGTATGCTGACATGAATATGGCTGTACAAGTATCAATTTAAGCTTTCCTACACAAACACTAATCTAACCCAGAGTGAGGGTATACCTTTGCACTGTGCAACACTGTGCCCGTCTGCCTCAGTAGCTTCCTCAACAACCCATTTTGTAGCTTTAAAAGACGTGACTGGCTGACTGAAATGCGTTGCGACACATCGCGCTCCCTGTACACTTACTCAAGCGAGAGGCAAAGAGCCTCAGTGGAAGGACTAAGAGAGAGAAAGAGGAGCACACACACACCTGCCCTGTGTTTCATCTCTCTATCTCATTTCCCTCTCTGTCTATCCTTCATTTCTTCTCTCTCCCTTATTCACTCTCTCATTCCTCACCCCCCGCCGCCCCTCTCATTTTTCTTTTCTTGGTCTCTCTCTTTCATTTTCCCTCTCTGTCTCTCTCCCTCATTTTCTTTCCCTCTATCTCCCTCTCTATCCCTCTTTCTCTCTCTCTCTTTCTCTCTCTTCTTTGTCTTGCTGCTTATCTCCGACAGCTCACTGTCAGCAGCAGAGGCATCAGAGATTAAGGCACCAGGGCACATCATAGCTTAATCCTGATGTCACTCCAAGTGAGGTTATTAAGCTGCTCACACTGGAGGTGCGTTGAAATTCGGCAAACATTGGCGAACGTTTGTGGCAAACATGTTTTATCTAAACAGTTACATTTGAACGATTTGGCGTTTCATTCCATTGTAACGGTAATTACATTGTTGCCTTCGTCAAGCTCACGTCCAGCTTCACTATATGTTCGTGAATAACTACCTCCTGTTTGCAAACGTTCGCCAAAAACTCAAGGCAAACAGTAACCTGTTTGCTAATGTTTGCAAACGTTCGCCTACTGTATGTTTGCGAACACACCTGGGGTCTCCCACATTTCCTCTCACCAACGTTATGAGGTTGGCAAAGGCACCGGTCAGACTGTGTCCCCTCAGCCCTACACAGGAATCAGCTGAGCTGAAGAGCATGCGTGACTTTCACTCTGTCAGTGGAAAAGTTCACACAACACTCACACACCCTGACAGCACATCCGCAGGGACACATCCTAACACAACACCCACTCTGACACATATCTGTGGAATAAAATATTTAATCTATCAGCTCGGCTCGCATAGGTTGTGTGCTATATTTACAATCAGTTTCTTACAAGTTTGTGAGGGGACATATGTATTCTCTGGTAACGTCTTATTGCCTTTATTTTGTTACTGTAATTTGACCAACAAACTAGACCATTACATACAGTAAGCATCTACAGCGTAAACTGAACCATGAACAAGGAAAGAGCTAGAACACTAACAAAACCTCAACCACCTTAAACTGGAACATAAACCTGACCCTATATGAGTATGTAGAGCTAGGATACAAAAAGAGCGCTAGAACACAAAAACCTTGAATATATAGAAGTAGAACAGAATCAAGACCCAGCATTTTTGGAAGGGACAATTGCCCGGGGCTGCAAATGCAGAGGTGCATGACAATGGAGCCCATTTGGGAGTTTGTGTGTGTGTGTGTGTGTGTTTCTATTTCTGTGTGTATGTGTGTGTGTATGTGTTTGAGTATGTGTGTTTGTGTATTTCTGTGTGTCTGTGTGTCTGTGTGTGTGTGAGTGTGTGTGTGTGTGTGTGTGTGTATGTGAGGGTAGAGTTCTCTTAGCTGTGTGCCACCTCAGGCCGAAAAACAGGAGGAAACAGCAGGACGAATTATGTCAAATTATGTCATTATGTTCCCCTTTTTAGGGAGAAAGGCAGAGAAAAAGACAGAGATGGAGGAAGACAAAGAGAGACAGAGAAAGAGAGAGAGAAAGAGAGAGAGAGACAGAGAGAGAGAGAGACTGAGAGAGTCAAAGAGAGAGAGAGAGACTTGTGTCTGAGAGTGAAAGACATCTCTTGGACTATTTCCAGCGTATTATTTATTGCCCTAAAGCTCGTAAATAACCATTAGGTTGAATAGGTTCTCAACATTTTATCCAAAGTAACATACCGGTAATATGTATTGACTGGGCATAGAACCAGAATGCTGGGCAGCAACACACACACACTCTGCAGGACTGAGAGAAGTCGGTGTGAGATGGATGTAACCATAGCACACACATCCACAAACACATTTACACTTAAAATACTCATATACTCACATACATGAAATACTCTCTCTCTCTCTCTCTCTCTCACACACACACACACACACACACACACACACACACACACACAAACACACACACTTTTATCCATAATATACTAAAATGGGGCAGCAACGCTAACCACTAGAGCAGCTCCTCCACACAGCCATGACCACACGTGGGCCTGTTCTGGGCCGGAAGCCTGTTCTGGGCCTCGGTGACATACTGTAGATCATCTGGGCTTGGGCACCTGCCTGCCTGCCTGCCGCGGCTTTAAAAGGTGCTTCAGTAGCCCACACTCTGCAGGGCTCAGAAAGGTAGGAGTGAGATGGATCTAAACACAGCACACACACACACACACACACACACACACACGCACACACACACACACACACACAAACACACACACACACACACACACACACTGCAGGACTGAGAAGTAGGTGTGAGATGGATCTAAACGCAGCATGAACATCACACACACACACATACACACACACACACACACACACACACACACACACACACGTTTCACAGAATCCAAATCTTTCCACCTTTCCAGGTTTGCCATCTTGAGAATGTGTACATTAAAGCTTGAGAATGTGTATATTACAAACACAAACTTAGTCCAAGGCAGTCCAAGCGCACCCTGTTACCTCAGCAAACAAACAACTGTGTCCTTTCTGTTACATTTGTTTTCATGTGAGTGTGTGTGTGTGTGTGTGTGTGTGTGTGTGTGTGTGTGTTCGGGTAGATGTTATAAGGTGGTAAAACTCAGTTTCCCCCCCTGAGGTGTTAGTGCCGCGGGCACAAGAGCCAGGAACTGTCACTGCCCATGCTATTATGTGTGACGAGAGCACCTCAGTGCTCAGTGATACTGTGGACTCAATCTCATCTCTCAGCAGCAAACACAACAGCCCCAAACACAGACATGAACCCCGGCAGAGCTACGTACAAACACACACACACACACACACACACACACACACACACACACACACACACACACACACACACACACACACACACACACACACACACACACATACACAAATACAACTTGATCACTTCCTACAATACTCCAGTGGAAGCATTTCTGTGCTGTATATGCTAGCTTGCACACACACATACACACATCCTTACATGTACCCACACACTCTCTCTCTCTCACATACACACACACACACATGCACACGCACCTCTGTCCCCTCGATGGCAAGCCGCTGGTTGCTGTTGTCCCAGCGCCGGCGGTTTGTGTTGCCGGGCTCCTCAGGCATGTGAGCGTGTGTGTGAGCACGGGTCAGCAGTGGCCGGTCCGAGCTGGGCTCTGGTTCCAGTTCCGTGTGGAGAAGCACGTCAAGCAACTTCACGATCAGCGGAACCACCATGGTCCTCAGCCGCGCATCACATGCACCATGACGACGAGCTCACACCGCTGTCGCCACGACACCCGACTCTCATCAGCACCAGCTCCCATGAGCCTCGGCGGCCAGCAACATCGACACCCCGAAATCCCCCCAACCTTCGCCACGGCAACCCCGCATACTCAGAAAGGCCCAGAGAGCGGCCACCAAGTCCAAATGTCTCTCTCTGTCTCTCTCTCTCTCTCTCTATCACTGTTCACTCTCTCTTTATCTCTTTCTGCCCATTTTTATTCCCCCTCTTTGTCTCTCTCTATCGTTTTCCTTCCGGCTCTTTTAGCGATTTCCCTTCTGATTGTGCCTGGTGTGGTTCTCTGTCTGCTGTTCCCACTCTCTCTCGTTCTCTCTCTCTCTCTCTCTCTTTCCTGGTGTCTGGCGCTTCTGCAGCAGCAGCTCTGGCGAGTCTCGTTGCGTCTGTGCTTTACTTTCTGCCTCACTTCTTGTTCTCGCTCTCTCTCTCTCTCTCTCTCTCTCTCTTTCTCTCGCTCTCTCACACACTCACTTTATAGTTCTCTTTCTT
>NW_027468650.1:13887024-13889524 GCF_046254945.1 Alosa pseudoharengus | reverse complement strand
GTGTTGTGTGTGTGTGTGTGGAGATGGGAGTGAAAGGGAAGCTTGGATTAAACCAGAACAATCTGAAATGCAGCGGCATAATGTCACAAAAAGTGTGTGTGTGTGTACGTATGTACTCTCTGTATCTGTGTCTCTTTCAGTGTGTGTGTGTGTGTGTGTTTATTTGTGTGTCTGTTCGTGTGTGTGTGTGTATGTGTGTGTGTGCGTGTGAACAGAATCACACACTCAACCTGTAGAGGTCTCTGATGCAGTGGTGGAGGCAGTGGTTTCCCTCCATCCATTCACCCGTCTGTATGCTGTATTTGTGCCCTGGGTTACACACATACCTCTACCTAAGTAGTGGGATATGTGTGTGTGTGTGTGTGTGTGTCTGTGTGTGAGTGTGTGTGTCTGTGTGTGAGTGTGTGTGTCTGTGTGTGTGTGTGTGTGTCTGTGTGTGAGTGTGTGTGTCTGTGTGTGAGTGTGTGTGTCTGTGTGTGTCTGTGAGTGTGTGTGTGTGTGTGTGTGTGTGTGTGTCTGTCTGTGTTTGTTATGGTCTGTGCTCTATCCTGACTTGCTCTCGGACTGATGAGGGGACATAGCAGAGCAGTGCAGCCTTGCGCATGCTTACACAATAGCCCTGCATGGACAGGGTTGCCTGGATACTGCAGACAGAAACCTCTCGCTCTAAATTTAAACTCCGAAACAGAGAGAAGGGAGAACGGAGGGAGAGCGTAAGCGAGAGAGTGAGGGAGAAATACATAAATAAGAGAGAGAGAGAGAAAAGCAGGGACAGAGGAGGAAGAAAAGAGAGAGAGAGAGAGAGAGGGAGAGGGATGGGGGGTGGCAGGTGAACAGGAGTGTTTGGCAGATTATCTGGCTGCTTATCTAATCCTTTTGGATGGCGCCAAAAAGCAGATTACTGAACTACTGAGATTACTGTATTATGATGATAACAGTACTGTTTGGCCAAACAAACTGACAGGACTAGCTGACATATTGATTGATTGATTCATTCATTAATTGATTAATTAATTCGTTGATTGATTGATTGATTGATTGACTGACTGATGCTGTGCAAAGACTTATAGACACTGTGGTGTGTGATGCCCTGACTCTCTGCACACCTGAACTAGAGACGATACCTCCACATGACCCAGCACACAACCCAACTAAACTCTTCTCACTCTCTCCTTTCTCTCTCTTCTTTTTCTGCATTCTCTCCTTCTCTCCTTCTGTTCCACACTGTACGTTGATCCACATGCACAGTATACATCCATGTCTCCATATCCATGTATGTCTATATGTATAACTTGAGCTACAGACATGCATATCTATCTTCATCTACATCCACATCTGTAGCATACTCATGTCTGTATGTATGTATGTTTGTTTGTTTGTTTTTATGTATGTCTGCCTTTCCTTCCTCTCTCTTTCTGTAACAAACAAGTGCCAATTCCCTATTGACTGTCAGGTGAACACTTAATACTACAACTCCCACAATGCAGCTAACACTAACATCTTGCCAATGTGGTGGACAGAATATGATACAATATCATGTCAATATCAACAAATGCATGACTTGCAACCAAAAAAATGAGCAAAATATGTCTGTGAGACTGGTGCTTGCGTTCTGATTCTCCCCCTCAGTGCTGTCTGTGGCAATACTGGCTGGATGTTGCAGACATTGCGTAACCCTCTGGGGACCCCCGGCTCCATCAGGGCCACTAGGGCCTGGCCATCAGACGGCCATTATTTGGTGCTGGGTGGATGGAGGCTCTTCGGTGTGATGTGGCGACTGCACTGCACATGCACAGAGTCCAGCTGAATCACCAGACGCAGCACTTTCACGCAACATTACATCACATTCAAAGCCCCTGTTACATCGGGAGAGGCTGGAGTTGAACATATCAAAGTCGAAATAGTGACTTTTTACAGCCCTTTACCAGTACTATGCACACACACACACACACACACACACACACACACACACACACACACACACAAACTATAAGAAAAAGTGTCAAAAAAGTTTCAACAAGGCAGTCCATGCATGCTTATTTGTACAGCTCTGCCAGAACCAAAATTGGCAGCCATTATTAATTAATCAGTTTAAATGGCCTGATTCCAGTATACTTTTCAAAGAACACGACTGCTTCAAGTGCAATAAATGTCAGCTTGCCTTGTAATAATGTTATTCTGCTGTGGACTGATGTTTTGGTCAAAGTCAACTTACTATGATAACCTGGAATAATTAGGCTATCAGTTATCAGCAGGTAAAACACTGTAGCAACGTGTGACCTGGAGAGTTTTTGGTAGAATATTTAGCATAATAGTCAAAGCATGCAATGCATAACTTACCCATGTGTGTGGGTGTGTGTGTGTGTGTGAGTGTGAATGGTGTGTGTGTGTGAGAATGTGTGTGTGTGTGTGAGTGAGCCTGCATGTGCATGTGTACGTGAGTGTGTGTGTGTGTGTGTGTGTGTGAGAGAGAGAGAGAGAGAGAGAGAGAGAGAGAGAG
>NW_027468650.1:13864524-13882024 GCF_046254945.1 Alosa pseudoharengus | reverse complement strand
AAAGAGAGAGAGCAATACAGCAACAGACAGAGAGAGAGAGAGAGTGAGAGAGAAAGAGAGAGCGAGAGAGAAAGAGAGTGAGAGTTTTTAAACGTCATTCTTGGGAATGAAAGAGAGAGAGAGAGAGAGAGAGAGAGAGAGAGAGAGAGAGAGATAAAGAGAGTGAGAGTGTTTAGACCTTGTGCTAGGGGGCAAGAGCTGAATTGCTGAGGTGCGGCCATCACAGGATCAGGCTGGCTGAGACCCAGTGACTCACTCACTCAGTGCGAAAGCCACTGAAACAGTGCGGACCTGAGCTTCGAGAGTTGGGTCCATCAGAGACTTGCGTGCGGTTCTAGAGAGAGAGAGTGATGTCTGAGCGTTTGGTTCATCAGAGACTTGCGTGCGGTTCTAGAGAGAGAGAGTGAGGTCTGAGCGTTTGGTTCATCAGAGATTTGTGTGCAGTTCTACAGAGAGAGGGAGGTCTGAGAAGTCACACTTTGCCAACAGAGCTTTACTGAAATGACAGAGACCTCTACGTTCATGCACAGCATCCTTGCTTGGTGATAACAAACCCATTCATACAGTACATGTCTATAGACAAGTTATAATCTACAATGAAGCATGCAATCCTTCCTGACACCAACACTAAATGTCCTTATTCATACATTGAGGATTTAAGTGTAAGGTCTGATTTTGAAGTTTGTAATGCTAATCAATAGTAGTTTACCTAACACTGACATCAGTTTATGAACACAAACACACCCACTTTCACCCAAGCCAAGATATTCACTGTGTTAACCGGACACACACACATACACACACACATTCATACACAAGATTCATGGAGGCTCAACATGATAGTGTCCTTTTGAGGTTGTTGCTGTATTAGTGTGATGGATGGTCTCTCCTTACAGATGTCCATTTGTCGGACTCAGTGTGTGTGCGTGTGTGTGTGTGTGTGTGTGTGTGTGTGTGTGCGTGTGTGTGTGCTAGCTTGTGTGTGTGTGTGTGTGTGTCTGTGTGTGCATGTGTCTGTGTGTGCGTGTGTGTGTGTGTGTGTGTGTGTGTGTGTGTCTGTGCTAGCTTGAGTGTGTGTGTCTGTGTGTGCGTGTGTCTGTGTGTGCGTGTGTGCGTTAGCTTGTGTGCCAGTAGATAAGTCACTCCAGTGGCAGATTTGTTGTCCATCTCCAAAGGTGATAAACTGGAGCCCTCCGGAAACAGGAGGGTGGCCTCAGCCATGTGTGTGTGTGTGTGTGTGTGTGTGTGTGTGAGAGCATGCATGCGTGTGTGTGTGTGTGTGTGTGTGTGAGAGAATGTGTGAGCATGCATGCGTGTGTGTGTGTGTGAGAGAGAGAGACTTTTTGAGTGTGTGCGATTGTGAGTATCTGTGTGTGTGTGAGTATTTGTGCGAGTGTTTGTGTGTGTGTATGTGTGTGTGTGTGTGTGTGTGTCTGTGTGTGTGTGTGTGTGTGTGAGAGTGAGTGTGTGGAAAATTTTCAAGGCCAATCCCTATCAACTCTACTGGTATGCCAAGGACTATTACAAGATGTCTGTTTTTACAGCATTGGACACATGTTAATAGTAGCTTACTGTGGTTATCCTGATTATTTTCATATAATGTGATAAAGGAGTCTTGTATCTTGGAACATATCTTTCCTGACTTCTCCACCAGGTACAGAAAAAATGGAAGGGACAGAAATGTTCCTAGCACAGACGTGACATCACATTTCCTGCAGCCTTGTTGGCAACTGCTGCCAAATTAGCAGAGCTCCCCCACAAACACACACACACACACACTCCCTTGGGGGAACATGCAGGCCAAACGTGCCCGGTTACATCGGGAAACAAAACAAGAAGCATTTGACAAGCTATCATTTAAAAAGCGGAAAGAGAGATTTATGACACGTAATGGGTGCGGTGAGGACGAGGCCGAGAGATATGACGGATCCCCCATGATGCATTGCGACAACCGCTGCTACCATGAATCAGCCTCTGCTGTGCAGGAAATTGGTCATTTTCACTGCCCATTTATCATGGTGGTGCACACCGATTCCACCGCGGTTGCCGCAGGAAATAGACGTCTATCGACAGAAAGAAGCCTCGGAGAGCAATCTGCAAAAGTACAAGATGGATCGCGCCCTGAGAGAGAAGCCCTTTACACTGAGGGCGAGAACCATGGGAGGCTCTGCGGTTAATGAAAGCCATGTTCTGACCATGCAACTGTGGAGCTATGTGGTTCTATATGCATCTAAAAAGTCAGGAGTAACGAGTGGAAACGTAATACTTCTCTTGTACAAAACATGCTGTTTAAGTAAAAAACACACTCTCAGAAGAAACTTCTTTCAGATTAAAGGTGCTATAAGTGATGCAGGGTAACGTCACTTCTGTTAACGTTCAAACAAAACAGAGAGCTAGCTCGCTACTCCCTCCCCCTCCCTCCCGTGCAATTGAAACTCTCCCAAAAGCGCATCTCGTCTGTGATTTGCTGGAACAGTTTGTTATGTTTTTATGGGCAAGTTTTGCCCAAGTTGTTTTGTGGCCGTTTTTGGAGCCTAGGCTGTCCACGGAGACTGCGTTTTTTTACAGTGTGTTCGGGGCACAGGCAGCTAGCGGATGGTGAGGTGATGTTAGCTGTACAGTATGTGAAAAAAAAATGTTTTAGCCCAGAAACTGCGTTATTGCTTATAGCACCTTTAACATTGGATCTACCCCAAAAATAGGCATAGAATGGGAGACCTCAAAGGCTTTTATTAGAGGCAAAATCCTATCAGAAGCATCAAAAAGGAAGAAATAAAGACAGTGAAAGATTCAGTAGACTGGAGGTTAACATGAAACAGAAGGAGAAAGAATAATCAGAAAACTATAGTGAAGATTCATTGAAGTACAGCCTAAATTATATATACAGTAACCACAGGACCCCTTCTACCACCAGGGGTGTCTAAAGCAGAGTCTGCTCCGGCTCTAGCCAGGTCTATCACCGCAAGTAGAATCGTCCTCAGACATGGGAAAAGTCAAGTAAAGCCTGGTTTTACCGACAGGCTAAAGGCTAATGACAGACACAGCCTCCTTTAAAGATCTTATTGCAAGATTGAATGACGGTAAGGGTACATTTCATCAGGTCTGGTCTCATGCCTTACATTTTATACAATTCCAACTGCATAATGTCCTGTAGTTAACCATTATCAAGTATGATTATGAAGACCCCCCCCCCCCCCACACACACACATGAAAAATGAAAGCCAATTTCTCAAACTCAAGTTCACTCTCACTCCACATTGGGAGGGTTCTTCACATCACAACATTTCATTACCATTAAAATCGTGTAAGACCAAAAACCCAATAAGTATTGTCTAGATGGCTAAACATTCATTACACATTGACATATGCTGCAACACAAACTCTTAACAAAAACAATTATTTTCCAAAACAAAGCGTGTATGTTATCTAATCAATGAGGACCAAGTCAAACTCAATAATTACCAATGCGCTCCTTTTAATTCCCCCAAATCAGTGTTCCATAAGTAAACACCAAAATAATTACTTGATGCAAATGACTCTGCGGTAGAAGGCTTGCTCTTAATTGGCTATTAGTTAAAATGTAATTAACATGAAAGCCATTGTGATTGGAGCTGGGTTCATTGATCCTTGATGCTGTGCTTCACTGCTGTGGCCAGAAGGAGGCAACCTAATGGAGAAGACCAATCTAATCTGATCTGAGCGATTCACTGAAAACTACCAGCTGACTCCTTACAAGACAGAGCATTTACAGCATAGAGAACATGTACAAGGAGACAAACAGCAAAAGCTATGCAAGACTAAAAGAAAAGTATTAGGCTTAGGGTTTTGGTTGTGTTACAAGTGCATTTGGTGATCACAGGATTTTGGTGTGTGTATGTTATAAAGGAAAAACAACACCAGTGCATGGGGGTAATGTCGTAAATGGTAATTTATTTTGTAGTGGAGAGTATGCATTGGTTGTAGTAGTTATCGTGAGCCCCCCCCCCCCCCCATTCACTTTAAAGTATTTTTATAAAAGCACTATGTAACGTGTTGTTGTTGTTGTTGTTGTACAGAAACTATTTTCTATTTTCTTTCCCAAGCACACTAAGCATCTGCATCTGCACCTCATCTGCACATCACGTCACGTCACGAGCACGGCCATCAGTCCCGTCACACCCTGCATCGTGGTGCCGAGGCCATAACAGCTGGCACGGCGACGACTGAGGCTCTATCTCAGCCCCGTCGGCGGCTCCCCGTCTCCCGGGGATACAGATGTACGCGACGGCGCGTGATGAGGAATGGCACCGAGTGGACAGATCTGGGGATGAAGCGTCATCGCGCACCGGGAGTCCTGCCAGAGTCAACCAGCTCCTCGGCTCCGCTCCGCTGATGCCGTACCTGATACCTGCTACCTGACACACACCTGACGGCATCCACACACTCACACTCACGACAGTTGGGGAGAGAAAGAGAAGCACACTGGCACTGTGCCAGGATGCAAAAGCCAGAGATGAGATCAGTCCTACACGTTTGCCCTCTCGGTATGTGTGTGTGTGTGTGTGTATGTGTGTGTAAGTGTGTCTGGTCTGTATCTGTGTGTTTATGCAGAGTTGTGTGTTTGCATGTGTGTGTGTGTGTTTTTGTGTGTGTGTGTGAAAGAGAGAGTGAGAGAGACAGAGATAAATAGATAACAGAAGTATGCATTACGTGCCACATGCCATCTTCATGTATATGTGAGTATAAGCAACAGCATGTGTTTCCATGACAGCTTTCAAATATTTGGAGAGACAAACCTGATAGGGTGTTTTGACATGTTTTAAGTAACAATAGAAAGATTACACACAATAGTACAGGCCTCGGGCCAACCTGCCTGATGTATACAAGCTATATGCTAAACTCCGAGCCTTCTGCTCAGATGTCTTAAATGACTCTTAAATAGAGTTTATGGAAGGCCTCAGAGGTAAGATGAGTTTCCCATTTCTGTCGCAACCATCATTTTCAGATGAGCCCCTGGGCTGCTGCGTAAATTATAGAGGAAAGGTTTCAGTTTTCAAGCCAGTGATCCATACATGATAGATGTCTGGAGTTATACCACCAGCCCTGGCTCACAGCTCTCCCCCCGCTCCCTCAACAGCTATCTCACACTTCTCATAGTCCACAGTAGAGTATTATTATGACCGCCGCGCAGCGAAGCGCTGGTCATATAGGTATAGTCAGATTTTTTTTTTTTTCCTTTTTTTCTTTTTTTTTCTTTTTTTTCTTTTTCGCATGCCCAAATTTCCGTCAATTATTCCCGGGACACTGAAAGACTGGGGTACACGAAACTTGGTGGGCATGTAACCCCAAATGGATAGCATGGAACCATCGTTTTTCGTTTTGATCTGTAGCCCCCCCGCTGGACTGGACCCCCCGAAAGGAGGGTAGAGCAGACACAGTTTTCTGTGAATATCTCGAGAACCGTAGGGTTTAGGAGGACCATTTTTTTTTTGTATGTTGATCTATGGGCCATGTCAACCCATTCCATAACCACTCATTTCATGTATAGCACCACCTAGTTAAACACAAAAAAGTAAAAATGAGGTGTTGTAATTGCAGGTATCTGTGACCTAACATAGTCAAAACTGCACGAAATTGGAAGTGTAGGATCATTATGACACCCTCTGTATGCACGCCAAGTTTCGTGGAATTCAGTTCATGGGGGGCCACACAATAAATTGATTTATGTTACTATACACCAACTGGCCTGTAGGTGGCCGGAGACAGTTTTCTTTGAATATCTCGAGAACCGTAGGGCCTAGGAGGTCCACCTTTTTTTTGTATGTTGGTCTTAAGGGGGCATGTTAACCCATCCCATTACCACTTATTTCATGTATAGCGCCACCTAGTTAAAAATTAAAAAGCAAAAAATTAGGTGTTTTCATCACAATATCTCTGGCTGACATGGTCAAAACTGCACAAAATTGAAAGTGTAGGATCATTATGACACCCTCCGAATGCATGCCAAGTTTTGTGAACTTTCATTCATGGGGGGCCTTACAATAAAATAATTTATGTGTACATTTAGTGACCGTACACCAACAAGGATTCCCGGGACACTGAAAGACCGGGGTACACGAAACTTTGTGGGCATGTAACCCCACATGGATAGCATGGAACCGTTGTTTTTCGTTTTGATCTGTAGCCCCCCCGATGTACTGGACCCCCCGAAAGGAGGGTAGGGCAGACACAGTTTTCTGTGAATATCTTGAGAACCGTAGGGCCTAGGATGACCAATTTTTTCCGTATGTTTGCCTCCAGGGGTCATGTTAACCCATTCCATGTGCACACATGTGCATAAACAGATACACACGCACACACATACATTCACAGTAATCATACGTATGACACATACTCACACAGTAGACATATGTACGCATGCATGCACATGCACAAACACACATACGCAGGCAAACACACAAGCACGCACGCACACACACACACACACACACACACCCACACACATAAACATAAACGTGTACACGCACACATGCACACAATTCAAGAATTTCTCAGAATTATGAACAGGCAAGATGGGGATGGGGTTGTATAAAATGAATTTTACATGTGAAATCTATGAACTAATCATGTTTTGGTACTTGTTGTCTAGCAGATACCAGTGAGAATTGAGTGTGGCTAATGCAATTTAGTGAGACAGTTAGAATCATATAGGCCTTTCAGCGTGATTTATTTTTGTGGAAAAAATTTGCTGGACTGGGCGGCGGTCATATTTTGTACCGCTCTGCGGTACATCTAGTTATTATTATATCCTTTTCTTTAGGTCTAGGTCTGGAGTTGGACAAGAGAGTTATCATTTCAGATTTTTTTTAAAAGTTTCTACTTTTTGAGAAATAGGGGATTAAAAATGTTAAAAAACGTATTTTTCTCTGCATGACATCACAATGGGGGCTCATTTAGAAGGGTCTTAAAGTAATCAGGTGCAGGTCCACCTGCATACAATCAGGCGCTCCCTAAACAAGTCCTACACATCCTGTAATTAATCACTTTTGAACCACACTGCTCAATTCTCTTCAAGACAGTTTACGTTCTTGGAGTCTGCTTCGTCCAACAAACTACGATGAAACGGACGTTTTCCTACCACACCCAATGTAAGTTACAATTAATTTGTATTTTCTATTCGAATGGAGTATCTATGTGAAGTCTGTTTTTAACGACTCGGCTAGACAAGTAAGCAAGCAAGCTGCCATCAATTAGCAACACACTCGTAGCTGCTACGTCTAGAGAGGACGTTACGTTTAACTCTAGTTAGTTTGATAATACTGGTATTACGTCGAGTAAGTTCATAACTTGATTTAGCGATAACCGAGGATTTAGTAGGTAAGTTATATATTACGTTAGCTAGACCTCGGGAATGTTTCTAGGTTCGCGGTTGTGTGCAGTTGCAGCGGTCTTCACACTCAAATTGTCAGCTGCCTTTCCTAGCGATAGCTGGCCTGACGAAGGAAATGGCCTTCTATGGCAAACAGTCGTTTTGAACTACGTTTGTATGAGTGGTAGGTTGTGGCGTAAAATGACTGGATTGTAGGCTTAGCTGTTAGTTTGTTGTTCAGTTGAAGATATTTATCTAACAACTGTCTCTTTTTTACCCCTTCTATTTCTGTTAGGTGCCGCTTCACTCTGCTACTGGAGGATCAGGCTGACTGCAACTGCTATGGATGCTATACTGAATGGATGGCAGGAAAGCACAGCACACGTGAATTTCTAGATGAAGAGTGAATAAATGCACTTGCTTAACTGATAACAAGTTGTGAATGGTTATTTATGCAAGCCTGTGTAGCCTAAACCAGACATACCTAGGCCTAGCCAAATTTATCCTGGCTGTAGATAAAGCAGGATATTAATTTCTCAATATTTTGCCAGATTAGGCTAATAGTGGTTTACTGCGGTTTAATATCAATTGAAAAACCATTGAAATCACGTTGATCTTTAGTTTGGTTGTACTTTCAACATTGTTTCAATGTTCATTTTAGTGGAAATACCATTGAAATCCCGTTGATCTGTAGTTAGAATTCAACGTTGCTTCAATATTAATGAAGGGTGCAAAAGTGATGTAGAACCATTGTTGCAGTGCGATGTTGATTCAATGATTTTAACGTTGACAAAGTAGCCTAATGTTGATTTAACATAGATTCAATGTCTAATTGTTATCTGGGTGCAGAATGAGCAGTCATCAACACCAACTGAAAGCCCCGTTTTGCATGTAGCCTATTGCATTGCATACAATTAGACTTTCTCGGAACTACATTTTCCAAAGGCCAGATTTCGTGCTTGTGCCACAACTTCAGAACGGCTTGACGTAGGCTACATGCTTCAAATTAGGTGTGAACATTTGTATGGACTTAATGATGAAGTCAAATGTCAAGGTCAAACCCACCTTGAGTGTGATATCTCAAGAACGCCAGACACACAAGGTTTTTTGGTAAGAGGGTTTGTATGAACTCAAAGATTAAGCGACATTTAACCAGCAGCTTTCCATCCACTATTGTAATTCCTTTGACATTACATGTCTAGTTATTATTATTATTATTATTATGTGTTATTGTTATTAGTGTTGTTGTTGTTGTTGTCGTTGTTGTTAAGAATATGATGTTTGCCAGAATAATGCACTGCAAACAATAAATGTGAAACAGTAAATATCACCCTAACCCACCATAATGTCACTTCCAACCGATGTACCATATGTATGGATGTGTGTGTGTGTGTGTGTGTTTGTGTGTGTGTCTGTATATGTGTTTATTGTACATACTGTGTGTCACTGTGCAACATATTTTCCCTAATCCGCTGATTAAAACAGACTTTGTAGGAATGTACTCCACTAGCAGCAGCTGTGCACACTCCAGGAGTGTCTCTGGTGTGTGTGTGTGTGTGTGCGTGTGTGTGTGTGTGTGTGTTGGAGGGGGGCACTCATGGCTGATGTAACAACATTACAGACTCTAATGAAGTGACAGCACTGAGACACAGAGTAAACAGAGCGACAGTCCTACTTCCTGCATAACAAAATATCCCCGGCACTCTATTTCTCCCACACACACACACACACACACAAACACACACATACACACACACACACACACACACACACACACACACACACACACAACACACAACACACACACACACACACACATACACCAGACACACACAAACACACACACATACACACACACACACACACACACACACACACACACACACACACACACAAACACACACACACACACACACACACACACACACACACACACACACACACACACAAACTCACACACACCATTATAATCGTAAATGCATAATTATTCAATGTACTGGCTAAGCTATTTATTATTTTGTTTCTCCTACTTTAAGTGCTAAGTTTCAATTTCCTCAATCTCTTCTCTCCACCACATTATCTAACTCTATTAAAACAGACCTGGGAAAATGTACTTTAAATTCAGCTGAAATTATAGGAACCAGGAAATGTGATGGGGAAACTTTGGAAACTGAGTCAAATCTTCTGGACAATGAGCTGGAATGAAATCAATATAAAAAATGTAGATTCTTGGAGGATTGGAGTGTAATCTTTAAAAATCGTCTCTGCAAGAAAAGGATACACTACCTTCACACATGCCACACGCACACACACACCTTTACAAACACACAACAGACAACACATTTGCAAACACACAACTTCTCTACACAGACATCACAAACACACACACACACACACACACACACACACACACACACACACACACACACACACACACACACACACACACACACACACACACACACACACATTTAACACACACACCACATTTACAAAGACCCAACTTTAATATCAGCCTCAAACACACAAACACACACACACACACACATTTATGATTGCAGCCAAATGCACCATTACTCCTATCAGGGGCCAGGCGGTGAGATGGGATCACTCTGTTCCTTATCACGCCTCCGTTCCTTATCACGCCACAAGGAGCACATATTAAACAGAGAGAGACACTGAGGAGCTGCGCTCAGGTGCCAAGGCCAGGGACAAGGACACCCTTATGCCCCCCCCCATTCTTTGTCTCTGTCTGTCTGTCTGTCTCTCTCTCTCTCTCTCTCTCTCTCTCTCTCTCTCTCTGTCTCTCTCTCTCTGTCGCTCACTGAACTACAGCCTTGACTCAAGGGACAAGCACGGCTGGTAAAATGGGATGAGACTATAGCTAAGACAAGAGAGAGAGAGACAGAAAGAGAATGGCAGAAGAGAAAGAGAGGGGGAAGAAGAGAGAGATAGAAAGAGAATGGCAGAAGAGAAAGAGAGGGGGAAGAAGAGAGAGATAGAAAGAGAACGGCAGAAGAGAAAGATAAAAGAAGGAAGAAGTAATTATTCCATGACTTCAGATGAAAGTATAACATAACAAGGGGTTATATGAGAGCGTGTGTGAGTCTATGTCTCAGTTCTCAGTTCTAGTGGTGAACGGTTCAGTGCAACATTCAACAAAACACTGCAACCTTCATTAAAATCAAAAATCAAATCAAATCAAATCAAATCAACCACGATATAAAAAAGAAGAAAAGAAAAAGAGAACAGTTCAGTCATTTGTCATAACCTCATTACTACCTTTGACATTGTTGACATAGTGCAGAGCACTGCTCTAAAGTGGATATTGGATTGGCCACAGTCTACTTCTCTAGTGAGTTATATTAGGGTTAGATAGTTAGATACAGTGGTTCTCTGGAGCGTTTCTTGTTCCCTGGACTCCCTAATATCTGTCCTCTCTCCTGGCCCCAAAAACAAGCAATTTCCTCCCTATTTTTCTAAGTGATGTATTGGTTGTTGCAGTAGACTAGGGAAGTACAACAAACAAACACACACACACACACACACACACACACACACACACACACACACACAGACACAGCTGTTCTGAAGGAAGTCCAGTGTCCAGCTGGGCTCGAGTGGGGGATGGGGAGTGTGAGGGTGTGTGTGCATGTGTGGGGGGCAAAGTGCTCAATCTTCGTGTGTGTGTGTGTGTGTGTGTGTGTGTGTGTGTGAGTTTGTGTGTTTTTGACGGAGGAACAATTTAAAGTGTAGGAAAGGCTGTCTTGATTTATTTGCTGAAAGCCACTGATTGCTTCAAGGGCATTGTTAGTAAAGGTGATTGATGGAGACCCTTTGAACTAACTCTTTCTCTCCCTCTCTCATCTCCCCTTTTTTTACCCAGCTCTTTCTATTTTTCTCTCTAAAGCATCTTCTTCTCTCTCTTCCTCTTTGTCTAATTCCACCTCTCCTTTTCTCTCTTCGTTCTCTATTTCTCTCCATCCTTTCTTCTCTCTCTCTCTCTCTCTCTCCAGTCTCTCTGTCGCTGCACTTTTTCTCTCTCTCTGTTTCTCTCTGTCCGTCTCTTTTTTTCCTCTTCTCTCTCTCCGTATTTTCTTCTTCACACACTCTCACTCACACTGTCCTTATCTCTCTCTCTCCTCCCCCTCTCTCTTCCTCTCTCAATCCTTTTCTCTCTCTTTCTGTTCCTATCTCTTCCATTTCCTCCCATCCTTGTTAGCTGTGCGACAAAGCCGAGTGTCTGACCAGAAATTGTCAACATAACTT
This sequence comes from Alosa pseudoharengus, assembly GCF_046254945.1. Lineage (NCBI taxonomy): Eukaryota > Metazoa > Chordata > Actinopteri > Clupeiformes > Clupeidae > Alosa > Alosa pseudoharengus. The sequence continues at coordinate 13,870,407 of NW_027468650.1, read as the reverse complement.
TTTCACCGCGGGACAAAGTAGCCAATAAAAAAGGGCCATTTATGTCAGTGCTTATAATTCATCCATTCCCCTCGCATCAGTCTGATGGCCGCGCGTGAGAGAGAGCTGAGATCCAGACCAATGAGAGTGTGTGATAGCGGCTACTTTTACAAGGGACAGAGGGAAAATGGAGATAGACCCAAGAGATGATGCATTCACACGCACAGACACACACACACACACACACATATTTAAACACACACAGTAATGTTTAGACACTTAAAACACACACACACACACACACACACACAAATGTGTAGACACTTACGGTAAACACACACACACACACACAAAACATATCACTTAAAAAACAAATCATATCTAAGGATCACAATAGTTTATGAGAGATTTACTGAAGTAATTTGCTAAATATGGACACACACACACACACACACACACACAGAATATACATTAACACCCCTGCACTCATCCAGTCCATCCATCATTTGTGTGATAGCCAGACCCTCCTGCCTGTCTAGCTCCAGTAGAAGTCAACAAGTCAATGGCTTAATGGACGTAAGCAATCGTTATGTAAAGCAATACGCTCAGTGCACCCCATTGACTGCAACCGCCTGCAGCAGTGAGAAGAGTGCGAGCATAGGCTGTGCACACACAAACAGCTTTCCACAGGAACACACACACACACACACACACACACACACACACACACACACACACACACACACACACACACACAAACCGTGCCTGGCACACATGCATCTGGTCTGGCAGCTCATTTTATGCACACGCACACAGACAGCAAATTTCATCTGTTGGACGGGGAGCAGTGGAGGACAAACTTCCCCAAAGACAGCTGCCCTCAGCACACACCAGGAACCTCTGAGGTGAACCACAGCAAATGACAGGGACAATGTCACAGACACGCACTGACCTGAAGGACTGACCGCATTAAAGGGGAATCGCCAAAAAGGCGATTTTTCACATAGATCTCCACTTCTCGAGGTCACAAAGTACTATCGGTACGGAAATAAAACGAAAACAATCGTTTTTACCAACTGCTAAAGCAGCCGGCCAGCTACGGTGCTACACTCTGGGGGCATGTTCATGAGTGTAGCACTGTAGCTGCCTGGCTGCTTTAGCTGTTGGCTGCAGCAACTTGAGTGAGGTAAAAACAATTGTTTTCGGGGGTTTATTTTCCTACCAACAGTACTCGGTGACCTCGAGAAACTGAGACTTATTTGAAAAATCGCCCGTAATTCCTCTTCAAGCAGCAATCGTAGGGCAGAATCAGATGAAAACAAATGGAAGAAAGTTACTCTGATCCTACTGTCCACTGAGGATGGAACTGGAGTGGATCTCAGTTGAACTCAAAACCCCAGAGTGGAAACTCTTGTTTAAGCACCACAACACAGAGGTTGTTGGTTACATCACATAACACACCTGCAGACACGATACAAGCTCAGAGGTGTAAAAGCCACTGCGTTTTTTTTTTTTTACACACCACTCTAAAACGTTGAGTTGTCCTCTTATACCAAAGAATTTCTCCAAATTTCTTTTTCGATCTTTTTTCCAATCTCTGCTACCCCACTATATATACTGCCTCTGCTTACGGCGCGACACCAGGGAGTCAGTCGGGCGCAGCGTTGAGAAATATCAGCAATATGGGAGAGCACTAAACCCGGCCATTGAACAGAGCCGCCGTCAGCCACTGCTGCCCGGTAATGGACCCCTAATGTGTTTTGGGTGTTTGTGGTCGCGGGTCGGAGATGGGAGATGTTCTCCTGTTGCTTCCCAAGATAGAGGGAGAGAGGAGAGAGAGAGAGAAAGAGAGAGAGAGAGAGAGAGAGAGAAGAGAGATAGAGAGAGAGAGGGAGAGACAGAAAGAGAGAGAGAGAGAGAGAGATGACACAAACACAATCAGGAATGCCAGAGAAGACGAGGTTCTCCCCGAGGCTAAGGGATTTATAAGACACTCTCTGAACCAGAGTTTTCACAGATTACTGCGCAATTCAACGGCCAGGGACGGCTCCAGTTTAGAGTGCAATATTGGACCCCTCCCAATCACAACCGTCTCAAGTGGTTTAAGTAAATCACAAACTCAGAAAGACACAGACTCAGAAACAAGACCAGTGCAGATGAGTGACCGCACCAGGGTCTGGTCCAATTCAGGGACAAGCCCTCTGAGTGAAAGAGCTGCTTCCACACTTTTACACAGCTTTACATCAACAGAGCAGAAAGAGAGGGATGAGAGAAAGTGGGATGGAGGGATAAAGAGGAAGAGAGAAAAAGATAGTTGAGGAGGGAGTCAGATGACAGGTTTGAAAAAGTGACAGACCATGTGACAGACCATGAAGGTGAGCGTAAGAGAGCCAGCGGTTGCCCCGGGTGACCTACCTCCTGCGCGACGATGCTGGAGATCCTAACGGCGCGCTTGACCCTCGTGTTCCGGCGCTCCCCCGCGCCCAGCCCCTCCTGGGTGATGCTGTCGCGGCCGCTCAGCGACATCTCGCTCATCATCTGCTCACTGCCCCACGAGCAGCGGGCACCTCCGCCCGGGGCATCCCGGCCGCCGCCGCCACGGGAGCACGCTCCGCCTCCGCCCGCCACCACAAACCCCTGCCCCTGTCCCACCGCCCCACGGGCCACTGTGCTGACCCCTGACCTGCCCCCTGCCCCCGCACGCAACACTGGCCTCCGCCAACCCCCCCAACGCCAATGCCAACTCCAACTCCAACGCCCACACAGCAGGATAACCTCCTGAGAGCACCACCACCACCACCACGCCGAGATCGCTTCGGGTGAAGAGGATAGAAGAGAGGAGAGATAGAGAGAGAGAGAAAGAGAGAAAGAGGGATAGAGAGAGAGAGGAGAGGAGTCCGGACAGACGGGCACAGCTGTGATGCTTCTACCCACGAGCAGCAGCCAGAGACACACTGAGTATGCAGCCTCTCCCCCGTCTAACTCTCCTTCTCTCTCTCCCTCCCTCCCTCTCTCTTTCTCTCTATCTCTCTGTCACTCGCTCCCTCTCTCCTTCTCGCTGCCTCCTTCTCTCTCTCTCTGTCTCTCTCTTACACTCTCCCTCCCTCTCTCTCTTCCTCCCTCCCTCACTCTCTCCTCCTCCCTCCCTCTCTCCCTCCCTCTCTCTCTTCCTCCCTGCCTCTCTCTCTCTCTTCCTCCCTCCCTCTCTCTCCCTCTGTCTCGATGACTCCTATGAAACTCTCTGCCTCTTATTCACAACCTCTCGACTCCCCCTCCCCTCTCCTCTCCTCTACACACACACACACACACACACACGCACACACACACACACACACACACACAGACACACTTCTCTCTTTCTCCCCCTCTCTTTACCCCACAGTACCTCAGAATTGCATGCACACACACACACACACACACACACACACACACACACATTCAGTAAAGATCTGACCGTGTTTTCTTCTGTAGTCATCTCCTTCTTCTCATCTTATCACTGGAGCTACAGTATCCTGCAGTTGCCTTATTCTGTGAGAGAGTTCCTATAACTCTGTAGTTGCTCTCATCCCTTTCTCCCCCTTTTCTCACTCTCTCTTTCTCTCTCTCTCTCTATCCCTCTCTTTTTTTCTATCTAACTTAGCTCAATTCCATGTCATTGTATTGCCATGACTGTTCACATACATTATTGCCAAGAGCAAAGAGTGTAAAAATGATGAAACCCATAGTCTCGCATCTCTGCCCCCTCCCTCTCTCTCATTGCTTCATGACCCTACTCTACCTCTCCCATGTCTCTCTCTCTGTCCCCCTCTCCCTCCATCCCTCCCTGTGGACACACACACACACACACACACACACACACATACACATACAGTACACACACACACACACACACATACACAAGCGCACGCACACACACACCCACGCCTAGCACCTTTTCCTTCTTAATTACTGTCATGTATTCAAGGCTAAACAGAAAACAACACACACACACACACACACACACACACACACACACACACACAATTTGTGAACCAAGCATATTGGAGGGATATATAGATCTGACTGTAGACTTTACAGAGAATAAATGATGACATCAAATCAAATTACAAATGATGAGGACAGCATGCTATACAATTGCTTGTTTGAGGAAAGGTATCCTAAAATATGTGTGTGCCACTTGAAATTGTTGCAAAACTGCTGCAAAAGAACGGGAAAAAGATGGAACATTTGGAGAAGCCTTGGGGGGAAGCTCTGAGCACCAACAAAAGGGAGGAAAAAACGATGGTATCGAGTGTCTGTCATTTTTTCCCGTACACTGCGAACAAAAGCACTGTGTGGTGCAGCCTCTCACTTCCTTTCTGTGCTCCATGACAGCTGAACTCATTGTATTGGACCGAATATCGCTACGAGGGCTGCATAGGACAGCTGTCAGGGCTGACCAGCCGCGTGAAGCTGCAAGAGCAGCACCGAATCAAAGGCTCCGGTGGTGGTGGTGGTGGCGGTGATGGTGGTGGTGGTGGTGGCGGTGATGGTGGCGGTGGTGGTGGCGGTGGTGGTGGCAGTGTAGTGCAGGAGAAAAGCAGGACAGCCTGGCCAGGCGAGCGACGAGATGAGAGAGCAGCTCGCAGGCAGCGACATTCGCTTCTGAACTAAACAGCACCACAACCGCTTCTGGATTCAGTTCAGACTAGTGTGTCTGTGTGTGTGTGTGTGTGTCTGTGTGTGTGTGTGTGTGTGTGTGTGTGTGTGTGTGTGTGCTAAGCTGACTGCCAGGATGTGTGTGGTATTGTTCACTAGAGGTGTCATGCATTGAAAGAGAGTGTGATTTTACTATTTTTAAGGCTTTGATGTATTCTACTGTAGTGTTTTGCTACAGTTGCACACATGACACTGAGCAACCCCAGTGTCCTTGAGAGAGACACAGCATGTGAGCACGAAAGAGGAAACAAGAAGAGCAAACTAAAGAGGTCTGGCCAACTTTTAAACACCAATTTGAAGAAGCTTAGAGAGGCAACGGCAGGTGATACATCACTCTTAAGAGTAAACAGAGTCACCTCCTGAGAGCACCTGTGCTTACTTAAGCAGATTAGCCTGCTGCAATTAAACTCTACACCAAGATGCACTGGTAATTAGATAGTGTTCAGCATCACCTGAGTCTTAAATGAAAAAATAAATAAATAAATAAATAAAAAAAACATAATCTGTGGGACAAGGCATCCACAACAATTGGTGTCAAGAGTGTGTGTGTGTGTGTGTGTTGGGGGGGGGGGGGGTATTTATAGGGAACTTTTGGAGACCATGAACAATGGGTAAGGGTAAGCTTAATTATATAAGGAGCTGTGCCTGTCCCATCTGCTGCCATGTAGCAGTGGTGGTGGAAGAGAGGGGCTGTGAACCTGAGCGAGCGCGTGAGCGAGAGGATCTACGCTCTGCACTGGCTGTGCTTCGGCTGCGTGTGAGCGCACACACAAATCCATAATTCATGTGCGCCGAATAGGCTCAGTGACAGAGCGCCGTGTCGCGGGGCTAGTCTGGAGCGTGTTTGCTCCGTCATGCTACCACAGGCGGGGTAATTAGCCTCTGGGAGCGCGGTGCCACAGAACCCTGACACTCCTCTCCCCCTCTCCTCCTCCTCTCCTCCTCCTCTCTTCTCCTCCCCCTCTCTGAAACCTCCTCTCTTCTCCTCTCCTCTCTTGTCCTCCCCCATTCTGCTCTTCTCCTATGTGCTGAACGGGACACCTTTGAAAGCCACAAGGCTCGACTTTTCTTTCAGGGGAGATGTGTTTTTTCCCGCTTTGCTCTCTTCCCTGCAGGACAGAACCTTCGCTAACAGAGCTGAGCTAAGCGGAGCGGAGTACACGAACACACACACACACACACACTCTCTTACACACACACACACAA
>NW_027468650.1:13854524-13862024 GCF_046254945.1 Alosa pseudoharengus | reverse complement strand
CCATTAAACAGACCTGTGATCAATGTGTCTCATTTCACATCAACCGACTGGCAAGGCAAAGCTCTCTTTGTGACTTTCAAGGTGTTGAGGTCAAGAGTTTTCCATGTTTTCATAGTTCCATGTAGCTGGGTGGCTTCACCATCCAATTGGTCACATGGGGACATATGGAGTCCTCTGAATGTCTCCAAATAATTGACATTGACAGACGCTTGAATGGCATCTTGTACATTAAAACTAGATGCAATGACAAAAATATAGGTAGATAAGGTAAGGTAAGGCAAATGCATCAATATAGCGCATTAAAACTAGACGCTAGGACACAAATAGAGGTAGGTAGGGTACTTAAAGCACTGGCTACTTAAGCACTTCACATAAACACAAACAACAAATAAGTCCAAACTTAGGTAACATTAGGCTGTAGCATGGTGCTCTTCAACAGTCCATTCAGGCAATGCTAGACCATCTGTAGAGCTCCGTAAGCTGAAGTCAGCTGTCCTAAGCTTTTTTTCTCTAGTCAGACGCTGGAAAGCTAGAGTCCAGAGACAACCCCCACAGACGCTGGTGGTGGTCAGGCTTTGTGACTGGCCTCCATTAGGCCACCGGTAGGTCCACTTTTTTTAACAGGGTGGTCTAATATCAAACATGTTTTCCTAATGACTGAGATGTTTATGAAGCTGTATTTCAGCAGCACCGAGCCCGCAATGATCAAAGAAAGCTGTTTGTCATGGAGTTAAGATGAATTCCAAAGCAAACAGCAACATTTTCCTGGACATCACTCAGCTACTTTGGCAAATACATCTGTATGACCATACATGGAGAAGCATGCGCAAGTGTGAAAAAAACCCAAAATAAACATAAGAATTGAACACATGAAGGCAGGGATGAATACAAATACATCTTAAAAGTGTCACAGCTAGGTGTATATGCTCTTCATCTGACATTAGACGTTATTTTTATCAGTCATTACATTCAATGTTACAAGTAGGCCTGCATGTTAATCATAGTTATAAATGCATTCTGCGTGTTGCAAATTAATTAACTGTCAAAATACTTAAACAACAATCCCAGGGTGATGTTATAAAACAGCTATATAAAAGGGGTGCGTCTCTCCCTCACCCCCCACCCCCCTACGACCCCCTTTAACTTAATAGACCCCTGCAAGTAATTTATTATTTCAATTACACGTGTTTCTCAGGCCTGCTCCCTCCTCCTCAGCCTTTGGAGATTGCCTGGTGACGGATGATGATGAGCAACTTTAATAAGACTCGCAGCGAAGATGGAATTCATCTTTAATCGCCAGGGCTGCTCGGACCCCCCTGTCTACTTTTCAATTATCCTCGACACAACTGCATCTCCCTCATCAGGAGGAGAAGGAAAAGCTATCTTAGCCATCTAATAGCACTCTAATGCACTGTAAGTGGTGTCGTTTCTATTAGAACAAATTGTACTGAGTGTGCTGTCTGCTCCGCTAGGCTACGCTACGATCCGTACAGGGGCGGACATGATAAAAGTCTTTTCTGGAAGGGAGAGTCACCAAAACAGGATTCACAAAGAGAATGCCAAATGGGTTTGGGTTATTTATAGATTTATTTTACGACCAAAGTTCTGTACCGGTACTTAGAAGGGCATGAAATATATCATTTTAGAATAGAACAGAATATGCTGCGTTTGCGTTGTATGTGTAAATATATGTCACATTTTGAGTCCTCTATCTGTTTTGCAAAAAGAACATTACTGCAAAATTCAAAACAGAATCACCATTCACCATTTATCCTGTAATCCTGTCCTTTCCTAGTTTGCTAAAGAGTCATTTAGTATTGTAAGATAATCAGGGAATAACCCATGTGAACAAACCACATAGAATAGGTTCCACCACTGCACTAAACTCTCAACCTGTTGTTTGATCAGTGCTGGTTCTACGCCATACTGCTCACCTCAAACTCTGTGAGTCAGAGCCAAGGTTTTCCCCTGCGGGACCCCTAAATGTAGAGCTGGGCCCTGGGCCAGGCAAGGGGAGGTGCCAGGGCCGCCCATCTATCCTCCAGAGTGATTGCATCCCCTCCAGGAGGTCCTGCTGGAGACTGATGAGGGGGGTGCATGTGGTGCTACTATACCGCATCAGGTGGGAGGTGGGCTCTCTCTGTGTGTATGTGTGTGTGAGTGTGTGTGTGTGTTCAAAGATGTTTCAGCCAGTGTGTGATGACACAGGTAGTGGATCAGTGTTTGAAACAGGGGATTCTGAGGGGGGGCTGAGGTCCAATCATTTGTCTTTATGGGGACCTTTCTCATTTGTGTCTTTATGGGGACCTTTCTCATTTGTGTCTTTATGGGCTGTGCACTTTTATGATCAATGTTTCCTTCACTTTAACCATCTTTGGATTAGCCCTGGTGTGTGTGTGTGTGTGTGTGTGTGTGTGTGTGTGTGTGTGTGTGTGTGTGTGTGTGTGTGTGTGTGTGTGTGTGTGTGCGTGTGTGAGTAAGTGTGTCAGTGTGTGTGAATAAGTGTGTGTGTGTGTGTGTGTGTGTGGAGTATTTTGCTCTTCCTTACCATAGTGCTGCTGTTACTGCACCATCTCTGACACCTTGTCACTGTGGCACCTTCACAGTGTGCCGGCCTGGCTGTTTACAAGGGAAATAACACCACACAAAACCCCATCGGTCTGCCTAAGGACTTCACACATACAGTACCTGCCAATGAGTTCACCTTGAAGACTTCAAACCCATACTGCAATCACCAGAGTGCCCAGTTTAATGACCAGGAGGCACATGAGTGAGAAATGTAGGGCCAAAAAATGGGGACTATTTGAAGATCTCTTTAAGGACTGAAATAATGTGTTCTTGAGGTTGCAAGACTCCAGTCTGGCACATCTTTAGCCTGGAGAGGAGTGAGAAGCCCAGATGGAGACATCCTTATTGGAGAGAATGACTACAGGCCACCCCCCTCCCCTCCTCTCCTTTCCACAACCCTATATGGGGAAATGCTGCTGCTCTGCAGTCCTGCAAATACTTTTAGGGCAACACATTGCATAGTTAAAAAGTATGATAATTTCTGCCATTTTATTTCGGGGGGAAGTTTCTTTTGCTTTGTAAACTTGCTCCCCATGTCTGCTCTTCTGCAAATTAGGACAGAACACTGCACTCATATCAACATCCTGTCGCTTATTTTTTTTTGTTGAAGAAGAAGAACAATGATTCATTCATCATGGTCTAGATGAAGGACAACAATAACAACGTGTTCAAGGTTGAGAAATACATAGTAACAATATTTTAACTAATACACACCTTGAGCCCAGGACAGTGGAGGTCATTGTGCATGATATTAAAAACACCCCCTAAATCAACGGTAAACTGTTTTTAAACGCTTGAATATAAATGCCATGCTATCCTTGAAAAGGGCACTTATATTGACTCAACAAAACAGTGGGCAACATGACCATGCTCTTACTGATAACAGCACTACATAAAAGCAGGTCAATAAATATGTAAAATATAATATAATCTGCATCTCATTTCATTGCCACAGAGTATAAATTACAAGGACTGGTTAAATTGAGCCACAGTGTAAACGTCAGCGTTGATAGATTAAAAGTGAGAATGAACATTAGTGTGTGATGGTAGGCTGTGTCATCCTGACCATTGTGATTTTACAGTGTCTCATGCTTATCTGACAGACGTTGAGCTGAAGATGTGAGCAGAGATGTGAGAAGAGGCAAGGTCACTGAGCTGATGGAGTCCAGCCAGGAATCTGAGTGTGAATCAGTGCCAACCTTTTATAACAACCACCACCGCTACGCTTACACACACACACACACACACACACACACCCACCCACACACACACACACACACACACACACCCACCCACACACACACACACACACACACACACAAACACGCACCCATACACACACACACACACACACACACACACACACACACACACACACACACACACACACACACACACACACACACACACACACACACACACACACAGAGCCAGGTGCCACTGCACTGTTTTACTGCAATGGGTTTCCTACAACATCCATACCATAAAGATTTTATTAGAAGGCCATTATTTATTTCTTTACACTGGTTGTAAACAATGTCTAGACTGCATGCCTTACCCTTTTGCAGTAGCTTGATTTTTGGATCGTTGTTCTGGACAAGAACCAAACCAAGTCATTGTTTTTCTTTCTATTCCTTATAGTAACATCCAGGTTCATTAATCTTAGAGTCAACTCCAGACCATTAAAATGCCTCATTCCCCCATTAATGTCTCCTTTAGCTTAGTGACAGGATTTACGTCAGCAAATAAAACAGTCATCTCCGAGCGAAGTCATCTACTCATTAGTGTTATAAATCCCTGAGGTTTCAGAGAAACAGTCTCTCTCTCCACACAACACATGTTGTTGCGGATATCATATGGTAAACACTTGAATTTCCCCTGGGGATCAATAAAGTATCTATCTATCTATCTATCTATCTATCTATCTATCTATCTATCTATCTATCTATCTATCTATCTGGCACAGAATTTATGCAACTCCAAAACATGTGAATCACCAGATATTCGTACTGTGATATGTTATTTGACACATGACTCATGAACAGTGTAAGGAGTTTTTCTCCTTATCCGAACCTAATCCAGCGTTTATTAAAACATTTTGCAGCCCTGCTGACAGGCACCTCTTTGCTCTGATTATAACGGCGAGTCCTGAAATGCCTCCTGACCTTTTCTTGTTGCTTTTACTGGACTGGACAAGATGGAGCTGAAAATGACGGCTGATTTAATCATCACATCTGACAGGTCTCTCGGCATCCTTTTTGACGACGTTTCAGAGTCACTGCCAGTGAGGAGTTTAAAATGAGACGAGATGGCCCATGTAACTTTCCTCTGAAGGTAATCTCGGCAGTCGTCTCAGAGCTTCCTGTCACACCGCTTAAAACCAGAATCCACACGCTCTGTATCACTGGCTCACTGCCTGTGCATGAATATGGACCAGTGCTTCTTTCTCTCTTTCTCTCTCTCTTCACCCCCTATTTTCTTCCCCTCTATGCCCCCTTTTCCAGGGAACAGGTAACAAATGACACCATTACTTTCCGTCTTGGGGGCTGGCTTCTCTGGCTGGCTGGCTGGCCCAGTTAAGAGCAGGAGTGCTGACGCAGGCAGCTTAGAGCCACACACCGCGGCTCCACAGGGAGTGACGCTCGCTCGTGCATCTCCCCACACAGAGCCTCTCCTTCCTGGGCTGCTGGCCTTGGGAACCTGGGCCAGGTGTGCCTCTCACGTCAGGGCTGCTGGTGCTAATACACAACCATACGGCAGCCATCTTGGGTCATGACTAAAGCGTTGCGGAGACCGGCGCCGACATGCTTTTGACATTCGATTACTATGACAACATTGTTATCAATACAACTCCGCACACTAGCGCAGGTGACGGCAGAGTTCGACACTGGTGTGCGGGGCTGTATTGATAATAATGGGTATGGAAATGTTAAAGTCAGTTACCATTATCGTTATCATGGACATGTTATTGTCACAGTTACAGTTCTACATCTATCTGACGCTATAAGACACTGTTGCACCAATTGACCACTGGGGTTGCTCCAACTGACCAAGTGGGATTCCTACTCAACAACAACTGTGAGCTTGTGACCTGATGTAAAAAGGAAGCAGCTGCTATTGAGGATAAATAACTCCGCCCTCTTTATGGAGCTATGAAGGATCTTCTGAAGTTCATGACGAATGTCATCTGAGATGCTCCTCATGGGTGAGGTGTGGAATTTTCCACTTGTCCTCTCTGATGGACGAGTGCTATGCCGAGCGGAGGAAAATAAAGTTTAGCATTGGAGGTTGCGTTGTCACTTTGAATTGTTGCACATCAGTCACAAGCTTTATCTGTACTGAGGAAAGAGCACCTATCACTCCTACGCCGCTGAGCCGAATGAGAGAGTGCTCCCGCTCGCCGTCAGCTGCCAAAATCTCTCGCCCCATACCGAGTGGCGGAGAGGGATGGGTAGTTGACAAAGAGGCTGAACGGCGTGGAGCGGAGCAGAGGAGAGGACAGGAGACATCGCCTGAGCTTTAAGGTGAGCGGGAGGACAAGGTCGCCGTTTTTCATCCCTGTGGTGGCTTTCCGTGAGGTCAGAGCACGCGCTAAATGAGGCTCGCAGATAAGGCCGCCCCAGGAGACAAACGGCTTCCATTTTCTCAGGGGAGTGACGACGACAGGGGGCTGGGGGGTGGAGTGTGTGTGTGTGTGAGTGTGTGTGTGTGAGGTGGGGGGGGGGGGGGGGGGGGGGGTTGGGGTGCGGGGTTGAAGGATGCTTCGACAAGGACGCTACATATTTCCTGGCCTCCAAAACACCATCCGAAAGGTCAGGAGCGCTGGAAGAGGTAAATCAGGACAGCAGCCAGCCAATGGGGGACTCAGGGTGAGTCTGCGCTAACGACCTATTGTGTGTGAGAGACTATGTGTGTGATGGTGTGTGTGTGTGTGTGTGTGTGAGAGAGACTATATGTGGTGTGTGTGTGTGTGTGTGTGTGTGTGTGTGAGTGAGTGAGTGAGTGAGTGAGTGTGTGTGTGTGTGTGTGTGTCTGTGTGTGTGTGTGTGTGTGTGTGTGTGTGTGTGTGTGTGTGTGTGTGTGTGTGTGTGTGTGTGTGAGAGAGAGAGACTATATGTGCTGTGTGTGTGTGTGTGTGTGTGTGTGTGTGTATGTATGAGAGAGAAGGGCATTAGCACTCAAGTCTGCTCTCCCACCCCACCATTTCTCAGCTCCATGGCTGCCATAAGTGATGATTCACCGGTTCCTCATTAAAGCCAGATATTCCAATGACTCGCTGTGAGTCCCCGTGTGGTAATAGATCCCCCCTGTCATCTCACACTAGCCCATAATGAATGCAACACCATTCACATTTATCACACAGCTTAAATTAGCCTCCCGAGTTTGGGATGGGGGGGGGGGGGTCCCCTAGGAATGTCGCTCAAACACACCTGGGCGAGATAAAGTGTGTGTATGTGTGTGTGTGTGTGTGTGTGTGTGTGAAAACCTTTGACAACGAGGCACAGGGGGTAATGCATCATACAGAGAACCGAACGCACATCAATACATAGGGTTGTGATCTTAGTGATTTCATACTGTGCTTCCACATGCTGATTGACTTATCAATAAAAGCTACAACTATAATGGGCTGGCTTCAAGAGGAATAATTAAACCATGAACACACACATGGGCAAACAAAAACACTCTTGTTATTGAATAATGACGCATACAGTATATTCCTGGATGAATCACTACAGGATACCCACCAAGAGGTCTGAAAAAGACCTGGAACAGACCCTGTGTCTACGTACAGCTCTCTGGTGGTGAGGCTGGAGTCTCTAAAGGTGTACTGTCACACCGGTGTGACGGGAATGTTGGAAAATGAATGTTCTAAAGAATATCTGGGTTCATTGAATTCAACATAGAATTGTAGAACCTTTAATTGTTGCGGAA
>NW_027468650.1:13847024-13849524 GCF_046254945.1 Alosa pseudoharengus | reverse complement strand
AAACACATGCACTTTTGAAAAGCGTTTAAACGTCCATGTGTACCCATCTTTTAACTTAGCCTACAGCCAGTGTTGTAAAAGTTCAACGCTTGTTTTCGTGCAGTAGGCTAGCCTTTTTGATAAGCGATGTCATGGGTAGGCTGACGTGATTCGAGGGCTTTCTGTTCCTGTTTATGTAAAGGTTTTACGTGCTGAATAATGATAGGCTACACTGCATGTTATTAACCAAAAGCGCACGCTATGTGTCGGGTCAGATCGTGGGCCGGGTATCATTTAATCATAATTATGACCGCCGCGCAGCGAAGCGGCGGTCATATAGGTTTAGTCAGATTTTTTTTTATTTTTTATTTTTTTTTATTTTTCGCATGCCCAAATTTCTGTCAATGAGTCCCGGGACACTGAAAGACCGGGGTAGACGAAACTTGGTGGGCATGTAACCCCATATGGATAGCATGGAACCATCGTTTTTCGTTTTGATCTGTAGCCCCCCCGCTGGACTGCACCCCCCGAAAGGAGGGTAGGGCAGACACAGTTTTCTGTGAATATCTCGAGAACCGTAAGGTTTAGGAGGACCATTTTTTTTTTGGTAAGTTGATCTCAAGTGGCCATGTCAACCCATTCCATAACCACTCATTTCATGTATAGCGCCACCTAGTTAAACCCAAAAAAGTAAAAATTAGGTGTTGTAATCGCAGGTATCTGTGACCTAACATAGTCAAAACTGCACGAAATTGGAAGTGTAGGATCATTATGACACCCTCTGAATGCACGCCAAGTTTCGTGGAATTCCGTTCATGGGGGGCCACACAATAAATTAATTTATGTTACTATACACCAACTGGCCTGTAGGTGGCCGGAGACAGTTTTCTGTGAATATCTCGAGAACCGTAGGGCCTAGGAGGTCCACCTTTTTTTTGTATGTTGATCTCAAGGGGCCATGTCAACCCATCCCATTACCACTTATTTCATGTATAGTTTAAAAATTAAAAAGCAAAAATGTAGGTGTTTTCATCACAATATCTCTGGCTGACATGGTCAAAACTGCACGAAATTGAAAGAGTAGGATCATTATGACACCCTCCGAATGCATGCCAAGTTTTGTGTACTTTCGTTCATGGGGGGCCTTACAATAAAATAATTTATGTGTACATTTCGTGACGTACACCAACAAGGATTCCCGGGACACTGAAAGACCGGGGTACACAAAACTTGGTGGGCATGTACCCCCACATGGATAGCATGGAACCGTCATTTTTCGTTTTGATCTGTAGCCCCCCCGCTGGACTGGACCCCCCGAAAGGAGGGTAGGCCAGACACAGTTCTCTGTGAATATCTTGAGAACTGTAGGGCCTAGGATGACCATTTTTTTTCCGTATATTTGCCTCCAGGGGTCATGTTAACCCATTTCATGTGCACACATGTGCACAAACAGATACACACGCACACACACACATTCACAGTAATCATACGTATGACATATACTCACACAGTAGACATATGTACGCTTCCATGCACAGGCACATACGCAGGCACACACACAAGCACGCACACACACACACACACACACTCACACACACACACACCCACACACATAACATAAACATAACACAAACAATCAAGAATTTCTCAGAATTATGAACAGGCAAGATGGAGGTGGGGTTGTATAAAATGAATTTTACATGTGAAATCTATGAACTAATCATGTTTTGGGACTTGTTGTCTAGCAGATACCAGTGATAATTGAGTGTGGATAATGCAATTTAGTGAGACAGTTAGAATCATATAGGCCTTTCAGCGTGATTTCTTTTTGTGGAAAAAATGTGCTGGACTGGGCGGCGGTCATATTTTGTACCGCTCTGCGGTACATCTAGTTAATATTTGCGGTTGGGGGGGGGTCCTTAAAAAACATATAGCCCAGGGGCCTCGGGTGGTATTAAGGCGCCCCTGCATACATACACACACACACACACACACACACACACACACACACACACACACACACACACACACACAGACTGTGCAGTGTAATGACATCTCTGGTCACAGTGACACACAGAACAATTCTTGGAGATCTCCCCAGACGCTGATCTCAGCTCTGCTCCGCTACGCTCTCCTGCGCTAGCGAGGCGGCGGCACCTCAGACTGGATTGGGCCTGGCAGCTCTGGCATGTGTCTCCAGCTGGGGCTGATAGCTAGTGTTAGAGTCATCGCTAATGTTAGCGTTAGCGTTGGTGGCAGCTCTGGCATGAATCTCCATAAGGGGCTGATAACTAGCGTTAGCATCATCGCTAGTGTTCGTGCTGGTGGCAGTGGCGGGTGGCGTGTGCTGCGCTGTGCTGATATTTCCAGTGATATTTACCATGACAGACAGGGCACAGAGAGGCCTGGGATTACGACGGCGCGTTTAAATGGCAACCTCGACGCCGAGTCCCCGGGCCCGTCCCCAGAGAGACAAACACCACGAAGCAGCTGCGTAGCAGGCACTCCCACTGAGGACAGC
>NW_027468650.1:13839524-13842024 GCF_046254945.1 Alosa pseudoharengus | reverse complement strand
TGAGGCTTTCATCTACACACATGAGGCTCATACACTATAAGCTACTGGTATTCATGGGGTCTGCAGTCATGAATTAATTCAACTAAATTATCAAAATGGAGTAACCATGCAACACTTTGTCTTTCAGTTAGAACAATGACACACACACACACACACACACACACACATACTGTACACACACACATACAGTACACACACCAGGCACCCAACAGACTCACACATGTACACAGACAAACACACCAGACTCACACATGCACACAGACAGACAAACACACACACACACACACACACACACACACACACACACACACACACACACACACACACACACACACACACACACACACATACACACCCCTCCATGCACTTCATGTGTCTTATTATAGACACCCTCTCACGGGTTTAGCTGTAATATTTATGTCCATAAGGGTAAACATCTGCTCAGAGTTAGCATGGTATGGGAACCTCTTCAAATGACCACAGGAAGGCAAGGCTTTGAGCACAACACATTGCATCAAATGTGACGCTTTATACACACAACAGTGTCTGCTTGCTGTCATTTCACTGTTCGTAGTCACACTCAATGACAGACATTTACATTGGATAAAGCAAAAAAAGAAAATACTGTCAACAAAATATACACACATTGTCAGCAAAAAGTTATTTCTGTGCATGTGGATTACAACCATGCTGGGACAGCTGAGATACTCTGCAACTGTATTAAAATAAATCACTTGTGCAATATTCCCATCTGCTTGGGTTTTTAAAACGTTAAATGAGGGGGAAAAGGCTTGATATGGTCATAATAAACTTGCTGTAGGGTTGGTTTGGCTGTTTTACAGAGTGGAAGGGTGTGTGTGTGTGTGTGTGTGTGTGTGTGTAGGTATGTGTGTATGTGCATGTGTATGTGTGTGTGTGTGTGTGTGTGTGTGTGTGTGTGTGTGTGTGTGTGTGTGTGTAAAAAATGAATGTGGAGTTGGAGGCAGTAGGGAGATGAAAGCTCCACCCAGCTTGAGCTGGCAGCTAAGATGTCTTTTGAGTTGAAATTCCGTTTGTTAGCTCATTGCAGCGATGCTGCTGGGTCAGACACCAGAGCATGGATATGACGAAAAAGAATAATTTAGCGCTTTTTTCTCACTTCTTCACAACAGCCTTCTATTTGCAGAGGCAAACAAATGCCTTTCTTGTGAATCATGTGTGATTAATCTGAAAAACTTCAAAAGAAGAGAAGATTTAGGAACTATTAACACTTCAATGCTACATCATCAAGATATGGTAGCATGTATGGAAATATTATTTCTTTTTTACCCTTAGCTGAATGTGATATTTATGCTTTTCTGCATTTCTATGTGTAAATGTGACTTTGTGTGTGCTGGAGAGGGTGTGTCTGTGCACTGGAGTGTGAATGTGCAAGGCAAGTGTGCATGTTCACGTGTGTGTGTGTGTGCGCGCACGTGTGTTCTTGTGTGCATTTGTGTGTGTGTGTGTGTGATGAAAAACATAGCTGACATCCTAGACCGTGTCCTTCAGTAATCACACAACTGACTGCTCCAACAGCAAATCCAGCCTTCACTTTGGGTTAGGCACAGAAACGTCTCTTTCCAGGAAAACATTTTTATCTCTCACTTTCCCATCACACTGTATATTGGTGTGTGTGTTTGTGTGTGTGTGTGTGTTTGTGTGTGTATGTACTGGACAATGCAGGTACCTTTCCCAACACAAAAAAACATTTTTGGGGTTTAGTTTGTCACCCCCACAGCACAATGAGCTCAAACAGGAAGCCTAACTGGCACGTCCAATAAGGTCTCTTTGTACATCTCCATACCGACAAGTAGCACACAGGGCACACCAATGAAATCATGTTTACACAATATCAAAACTCAAGGAAACAAGAGTGACCATTGCATCAGTGGCACAGTCATACAACAATGCATGATCTAATTAATTAGAATGAGTCAGCTGACCAGTTCATGATTTCACAGACTATTAATCTTAATGATCATCCAACCCTAATATGGGCAAGGAGCTTAAAGAGAACCTCAGGCACCACACACACACACACACACACACATGCACACACATACACATAATGAGAACCACACACACACAATTTAAAACGACACTATATTTCATCAAAGCTACCTGCAGCACATGTGCAACAGAATTATCTTTCATTTAAGCCTTCTGCAGTTACACCTCTGTCCCTCTTCAGCAAGTGTGATTTAGGGTGGGGTGGGGTGTGAGGTAGTTGCTCCTACCATCTTTCCGCCGGGTTGAGAAGTCCATTCTTCCATTACTCCTCAAAGGAGATCTCTGGACCTGCACGTGGCTGAGGAACACAGGGGGGATCCCTGGATACACACAAAGACTCAGAGGCACAAGAGGTCCCTGGACCCACAAAGATCAGAGTGAGGTAAGAGATTCCTGGATCCACAAAGATCCGAGTGAGGTAAGAGATTCCTGGATCCACTCACAGCTGAGAGAGCTAAGAGATTCCTGA
>NW_027468650.1:13824524-13837024 GCF_046254945.1 Alosa pseudoharengus | reverse complement strand
AGCCTGAAGTAGAAAAACAGCTGGTGTCTCAATCATCTCCATTCAGATCCTGCATGGTTGTCTGATCCTGCAGTGATACCAACACCTGACTCATTGCTTACACACATACTGTATACACACACACACACACACGCACTCCCTCTTTCTCTCTACCACACACACACACACACACACACACACACACACATACACATATACACACACTCTACCTTTGGCAAAGAGGCATTTTCGTGCAGACAAACAATAAAAACCAGAAGAAAGAGATTGACCAGAGACTCCACCGGATACTGTCCGGCAGCACTTGTGTAGTGCCATGATGTTATGTGGCGCAATTTAGCATACTACTTTAGTTCACTTTATCAAGCTCTATTCTATAGATCTAGCCTACAGCACTGCAAACCCTAATCACACACACACACACAAACACACACACACACACACACACACACACACACACACACACACCAACTGGCTGTCGGCAGGCTGATGTTGACCTTGCTCTGTCCCGTATGACAGCATTGCTGTGAGTCACAGGGGTGAAAGGTCACACGTTATGTCCTGCACTCCAGCAGGGCCCTGGGCATCAGCGGCACGCAAACAGACTGCAAACACAACTAAAAGGTCACCTCCTATATTAAGTTGCCAATCTCTCCGAGGTGCAATCTAGAGCAGGGCAGATTGGACAGGGTACACAAAAACTATTTGGACTCAAAATGTCAGAGTGGTGATGAGAAGTTTACATCAGCACAAAATGTGGGACTTGGGGTTGGCTGGGGGGCTTGGGTCAAGGATTGAGTTGGTATTGATTAAAACTCTGAATTTAAAACTCAGTTTTTAGTTTAAACATAGATTTGGGATTAGCTGGCATACTAGCAAATGAATGGGGACAGACATGAATTTCTGGCAACTTAATATGGAATGTCACACTCATCTACTCACTACAATTAGTTTGAGCAAATACTACAAGTACTACAAGACTTGTGTGAAATTGAGCATGGAGTGATAAATGCAAAAAAAAAAATGTATACATATATATTTAAATGAATATAACCAAAACTCAAAATTGTTTAGCATCTTCCATTATTATTAAATGCCAACTTTTCGAGTGTAGCAAACCAAAGAGGTCAAATGGTGAAGCATTGATTAACACTGACAAATGATGAAAAATAATTTCAAAAGCATGCCCCCCCCCCCCCCCCACCCCTATGGGTCATGCACAGGAAAAGGAAACACAGTGAGTGGACCTATTTTTCATCATTTAGAAATGTTAACTTTTTTTACAGATGCAACGTTAATGAGGAGTTTTAAGAAGGGGGGAATGGTTTGGTGCTGGGTGATCTATGCATTTATGACAAAGTTTTCTTTTTTTATTTCAGCCAGTCTTTTCCTCATGCCCAATTTGTACACAGTTCTACTGCACACTACACGCCGTCAAGTGCCCAAGTGTGCATGAGAGGACCCACACGAGGAGAAGCCATATACTATGTGGGTCAGGCAAGGTTTGTAAACGTAAAAAAACTCAGGCTTACTTCTGTCAGGTTCTGGACACTCTTGTTTTGGGAAAGAAAAAAAGCAGATGAGATGGTTAGCATTAGCTTAGCGTAGACTTTAGCGTTAGCTTAACTTAGCTTCAACCCTTCTTAATATCTATAGCAGGTAGTGCTAGTCATTACATAAGCATTAGCAGTGGTATAACTTAGCGTGTTAGCGGTTATGCTAGCCATTTGTCTGCTGCCAGCTAAATTATTTGGGTAACACTTTATATTAAGACACATATTCACCATTAATTAGCCGCCTACTAACATGTATATTAGTGGCATACTAGCCATTTGTTAGTCATTATAAGTCACTAATTAATACCTTATTCTGCAAGACCTTCTACCTTTACTAGACCCTTTATTAAGATTTTCCCCTATGTAAGCTCCTAATTACCCCTTATTCATAGTTATTAAATAAGTTGTTGCATATGAATTATGACCTAAATATGCATGGCTCAGTATGGGGCTTGTAAGGTGGTAGTACCACAAGAACAGTTATTCACTCCTGAAAATACTTATCAAAGATGCTCTTTTCAAATGGAACTAGACACTAAACCACAAGTGCTAATAGTGTACAAATAACTCATAATTAAGTCTTTGTAATGCAGAATATGTTCCCTATTCTAAAGTTGGGTCTAAAATCGATTTTTGTATTTGAGCTAACTTGGCTGTCTGCTTCTTGTGTGCGCTGTAATACACTTAAAGGAACCATATGTAAGATTGTGGCCAAAACTGGTACTGCAATCACTTTCAAATTACTGTAGAGAGGTGTATCCCCTCCCCCTCCCCCCTGACTCGAGGTTGCCAACCCGGATGCCGAAACACTACTGACTTTGTGATTAGTAGATAGGTGGAGGGTGGCGCATCAGGCCAAAACACAGAATGACATGACAAAACACAACATCAACATCAGTTGAGGGCTGCAACTTCACTTTTTAAATGACAATATCCTGGCCGGACTACTGTTGTCAGTGATATAAGTATTTGAAATGAACATGATTTCTTAATGTCTAGTGACATATTAGGGCCATTTTATGATTAATTGAAATACATTTCTTACATACGGTTCCTTTAAAAAGTGTGAATAGGAGGCAACTTTATTTTAGGGAACACATGGGGGTTAATAAGTGCCAAATTAATTGTGAATTAAATGTGAACAAAGACCCAACTTTAATGGCTAGTATGCTACTAATATACATGTTAGTAGGCAGCTAATTATGAATGAATATGCGTGTCTTAATATAAAGTGTTACCATAATTTGTTACTTGCCTTGCGCCTTCTGTCCACCCTTCCCCCTTCACTGCTTCTGATCTTGTGGCAACCCCTGGCAGCGCCTCGACTCTGTCACACCCCAGCAGTGCGAGGAAGCCGTCGGAAACCATCACGATTGACGGCAGGGCGATTAAGCAGATATCAATCAGATGCTTGAGCTAGCAAGCGCCATGGCAGGTCGTTAATCTCTGCCACTGTAGCTACAGGCACACATTTGATACTCTCTGTCCCGCTGCTTGAAGGTGAACATTATAGAGTAGGATTCCCAGAGAGTGAATAGCAACAACCTGCAGATAAACATGCTAAACGGGCTAAACAATAACACCAAAAACATTGTTGGATTTTAGAGCCAAATACCCCAAAAAGAAAGGGATTCACTGCTATAAAAAAAACAACAGAAAATACTATGATAATCGGCAAATACTCCCTAACAAAATTAAATTAAGCTAAATGTTTTGTTTCTGGGAGTGGCTGGAAGCATTCAGTTCAGATATTGTGCATGAGTTCAGCTGCTAAACAGCGACAGCAGCAAATGAGCCGATTCGGCCTTAATCTGGAAAAGCCTTTCTAAATGTGCTATTTATTTCTGTTGACATGCCTACACACACACACGCACGCACACGCACACACTCACACACACACACACACACACACACACACACACACACATACACACACTCAAACACATCAAATAGTCATTTCTGAAATAGCCATCCAGAAAATGAAAATCCCCATAAGGCAACACACACACACACACACACACACACACACACACACACACACACACACACACATTCACACACAAACTCTATTCATTCATTGAGTGGGGTGGGGTGAAAAGACATCACTTCCCCTTGTCCAATGAGCTTGTTTGTGCTTGGTTTATCTGGATAGGCCATCCCAGAATCCTGCTCACCACGGCAGCGTCATCTGCTGCCATTTAATTCCACCCATATGATCTCTATCCCATTCAATCAAACACACACACACACACACACACACACACACACACACACACACACAGACACTCACACACACACACACACACACACACACACACACACACACACACAAACACACACACACTCACACACACACACACACACATACACACTCACACTCACACATAGATATACTGTACCTCCTCACCAAGTAAGACCTGGACTCTGCCAAGGTCCCAGTGTACATCGTCCACAGATTAAGAGTGTTCATGTGTTATGTTGTGATTAACGCTAGCAGACTGGAATCCTGATGTGCATTTTTGGGTCTGGTTTTGCAGTAAGCTTTTAAACGGCTTCAAATCCCCAACAGCAAAGATGAGAGAGCTATGTAAACTTCCCCTGATGAGAATCACGTCTGGTGATTTCAGGTCAAATATGGACACAGCAAGTTTACAGCTCTCATAGTTTCAGTAAACACAGAAATATCATCACATTATTGAAGAAAATGTGTGTCTAGTAATATTCTTCCTATCCAATAAGCAGTCAGCCATCCATTCAACCTCCCAATGTCAGAATGAGACATAGCCTAACTAGTCAAACTAAATTCAGCATCTTCCCCCAAATCTCACAACACACTGCTGCAGACGCATAGGCATGCCCTGAAAAATAAAACCGAAAACACAATTGGACACGGGAGCCCAGCTAAGGTGGAGTGTGGAACCTCTCCCTACCTGTGTGACTTTCTCAGTGACGTTGTGTGTGCGGTCAATGAGCTTGCAGGGCGCGATGATGTCCATCTCGCCCGTGGGCAGGGTGATGAGGGGGTCGGCTTTGAAGTCCACGAAGTTCAGCGTGATCTGCGGGATCTTGCTGATGGTGCGGTAGCGCATAAGGTCAGAGTCCGAGGTAGAGTTCAGGATGTTGGACTTGTTGTTGACCGCACCTGTCGGAGATACACAAGAGTCAAGCAACCTATATAAGATTGTTAATTGTGTCTAAAACCTAGTTTACAACAAATGTAATACTGCAAATGAGACTCCCTGTGTGGGAGTCTTTCTAGTTCCATGGTTGTCGACCTCTGGTCTTCTCCAACACACCTGTCCACACAACGTGTGCAAAAGTCACACAGATACCATCCTTTACACATCTGGATTCTCCTCAGGTAGGTAAATGTAAAGTGAAGAATGATGCACTTACTGTTGATCACAACTGCCAGAGATACTGTCAATTACACAACTGGAATGTCTCATAAGAATTTTATTTTATTTTATTTAGCCTTTATTTAACCAGGGTAGTCACATTGAGACAATAGCCTCTTTTCCAAGTGAGCCCTGGCCAAGAAAATGCAGCACTTAACTAAAACATAATAATAATAAAAAAATATATGTTTTTTACAAAACTTGTTTAGGTTTACTGCTATTACAATACTATTGACATCATTTAATGTGGGTTAAACTATGGTTTAAAGCAACACCAAAGAACTTTTCCACTGTCGCACGCACACTATTTGTTTATCCACCGTTTATATCACCGGCATAACGATGTCCACAGACAAGGCAGAATATGTTGCATGATTTTATGAAAGTACGATGTATTGCGACATCAGATGCAAGTCAAATTTGTAGTTTCTAATGTCTCATTCCATTGAACTACAGATCCGCTACCCGATCTGGCAAACTTACATACTGTAGTGCGGTTATAGCCGATAGAGGGCCAGAAGTGCCGTTCACCCTGTTACGATGAACCACTGAAACGATTTTGGAAACATTCTTATAAGGTACAAAAAAATCTTTGGTGTTGCTTTAAGTGGTGGTGCATTATTTGAATTAGGAGTAGGGCTTGGCTGAAGTTATGTAAATTATTACTATTACTGACATGTAAGTTATACTATTACTGCCAATTGCTATGCTTAATCGCACTGTTACAAAGACAGAAGGTAATTATGAAAGTTTACCCCAATTATTCAATTTTAACGTTTTTAAGCAAGGAAGACTTCATGTTGAGAAGCGTTAGAAACGACTGTAGATCACCGATGATTGTAGTATTGAATTGAATTCACAGCATATAACAAATCAGATTAGAGCTAATGTCCTCTGGTGCCCTTTGAGAAGAGCTGCAATCACAGCACCAATGGGGGGCTAACAGCAGGCTTAAGTGCCTATCCAAGGAGATGGGCAATAAGAGTGGCAGCAGGGAGTGGATAGCCAGAAGAAATTGCTGCAGTGTATGCAGGAGGAATACTCCTTTAGAAAGCTAAAAAATAATATGCCAATACCTGGTTAAAGAGGGTTAAAGGTAGTGGTGTATATTGAGCAAATTTGGTGAGGATTGGTAAATTGTGTTTATTGAGTTTGTTGGTTAAACAGATTGGTTTCAAGCAGACTTTAGTTAGAGGTATGTAGTGAAATGATTGGTGAGAGGAGACAGTCAGTAAATGGTATACTATGACATGACTGGTTAAAACAGGCATCAATAAATGTTATGCAGTGAGCTGATTGGTTAGAACTGGCATCAGTGAGTGCTATGCAGCGAGCTGATTGGCTTGTGGCGGTCACCTGTGCTGCTGCAGCTGGCCCGGGTGCGGTACTTCCTGTCCCAGTCGGGCCGCATGGCCTCGATGTCGTCGACGGACGAGGCGCGGCGCATGCTGTAGAAGCTCTCGCGCGAGCGGCTTTGCGTCAGGCTGCAGTTGGACGTGGACGCGTCCGGGTTAAGGCGGTGCTGTTGCCGCGGCGACGACTGTGATGTCGGCGGCGGCGGCGGCGTGGGGATAGAATCTCTGCCCAGCAGCGTCCGCTGGTCCTCGGGCCAAAGGGTGAGCGAAGGTCGCGACCTCTCGGGTACGGGCAGGAGCTCACCGAGCGCCACGGACTCACGACTAGTGCGGCGGCGAGGAGGGGTGCCCGGTGGATGGTGGGGCACGTGACCGACCTCGGGGTCGCCCTGGAGAGACTGCTTACTGTTACTGAGGGAACGCAGCACGGGCAGGCGTAGACGGATACCACGCGTCCGGCCTTACAGGAGGAGAGTGATGGAGAGAGAGAGAGATAGAGAGAGATGGAGAGAGAGATAGAGAGAGATAGAGAGAGATGGAGAGAGAGAGATAGAGAGAGATGGAGAGAGATGGAGAGAGAGATAGAGAGAGAGATAGAGAGAGATGGAGAGAGAGATAGAGAGAGATGGAGAGAGAGAGATAGATGGAGAGAGAGAGATAGAGAGAGAGGAATGAACATAGGGTGAGACAGAGAGAGAAAGTCCATGGATAATGAAGACAAGAGAATGACAGATAGTTAAATGGAATAACGTATAGTTTATTTTATATACTGTATATATATATATATATATTAACTTATTAGGTCTGGATATATTTAAGTCAATGTGTGGTGTCAGGAGTCAATGTCTGTCTTGAAGCTGCTGTGACACTTTAATTTCCTGTTAAAGGATTAATAAAGAATCTAATCTAATCTATATGGAAGATATGCCGATAAAAACTCGGTAGTATATGTTAGTATTTAGTCTATCAAGGTTATGAACCATAGTAGTAGTATTGTATGTATCAAATATGAGTAAATATGATTCAGTTCTTATTTCTGTTTTAACAATCACTGCCAAACCAGTCTCTGTGTGTGTTTGGACATTCTACTGTAGATGATGGCCAGGGTATGGTGAATCTATGTGTGTGTGTGTGTGTGTGTGTGTGTGTGTGTGTGTGTGTGTGTGTGTGTGTGTTTGTACATACTAGATGAACACCAAGGTATGGTCCTCCTGTGTGTGTGTGTGTGTACTGTATGTGTGTGTGTACGTGTTTGTGTGTGTGTGTGTGCTGGTACGTACTAGACGAACGCCAGGGTGTGGGCAGCTTGTGGTTTTGATCCAGAGTTTGGTCCTGCTTGTCGTCCATAACCTCAAAGTTAAGGATGAACATGATCACGACCCCATCCTCATTCTTCACCGGGACCACGTCCACCAGGCAGAGGAAACACCCACCTGATACACACACACACACACACACACACGTGCGCGCACACACACACACGGAGAGGATAGTGCTGTTAATGTCTCCTCCTAAAACAACTCAACAAAATACGCTCAGATAATTGGCCAGTATCTTTCAACAGGCCACCATCTTTCTGAGTCAACAAAACAGTGACAGAGGTTCACAGAAACTAAACTTATAATTTATGATAACAAAAATAAATAAACAAACAAACAAATAAATACATTTTTAAACAAGTAAACACATAAATAATTTGAGCCAGCATGTTTGAGCAAAACGAACAGCGGGGAGATGCTTAATTCAGGCACCTAAGGATTTGAGCCTGTCACACTGTGAAGAGAAACCGCACAGTGGCAGCAGATGTAAAGCCCCAACACTAACACCCGGAGTGATAAAATAAATACGGCCTGTGCCAAAATAACCAAAACACCCGCCCAGAGCACCCAAATACATTCTCAGCCTGCCACTAAATACAGACTTGGCACAGCAAAGTGCCATAAAGCTGTCATCCACCAGTAACCAGGACGCAGATAACAACTACGTAGTTGTGTCGAAGACGAGCTGACATGCCAAATTCAATGTCATATTCAGATGCATGATGTGTGATATTTATTGCATGCTACATAATAATCTGTGCCACTGACTGCAAAACACTGATAGTTGTAATCCCATATAAACAGTGTTCTTGATAAAACGATGCATGTAAGAATCATATATTTTAGTGTACTTTTGATAAACAAAAAAACAGAAATAAACATTACTAGCAAAGTAACACTTGCTTTTTGCCGTGTATTACCCGCCAGCACAAGATGCGAGACTTTTATTGCATAGTTTCAGTGCAGTGGATCAGATAGTAAAAGTAGGCTGCCCAATCCGATCAACCAAACCTCAATCAATTACAATTAATCACCTCCGATCAAAACATCAATACCACCTCCACCTTTCACGCTTCCTCTTTCAGAATATGTTTTTGTTATTCCCTTTCTCTCACTCTCCTCCTCTCCGCTCTGTCCCCTTTTTTCTCTCTTCCTCTCCTCCTTCTCTGTTCCTCTCTCTCCTCTTCTTACCTGTCGGATGTGCGGAGGCCAGTGGCAGCCCTGTGCAGTGTGCTGGTTGGCGACTGCCGGCTCAACTCACTAACGGCTTTGAATTGTCAGCTGCCACCATGATCTCCCGCCATCAGAGTCACCACACAAACGCATCAGAGCTCTGCAGAGCACGGGGCAGAGCTGGCGTGGGGAGGGGCAGGGGCAGGGGTGGGGGTGGGGGGTTGGATGGGGGCAGGGGATTGCACCAGTACATAATCCCAGTGGTGGGTGCGGGCGGCGACACAGAGATTACAGGTCTTCTTACACCATCTGGCTATGAATGATGGTGTGTATGTGTGTGTGTGTGTGTGTGTGTGTGTGTGTGTGTGTGTCTGTATGTGTGTGTGTGTGTGTGTGTGTGTATGTGTATGTGTCTGTGTGTGTTAATCTGTGTGAGAGAAATAAAGGTGTATTTATAGACTTGAGTTTTAGGGACACTGTTTTGTGTCTAAACATTGAGCATAGTACTGTAGCACGCAGTTGGTCTTAACTCACACTGGCCTTTCCTTTGCGGCAACTTCTGACTTGAAGACAGGCCAAAAGCCGCGATATCCAACGCAATAAAACACAACCATGATCCTTGACATTTAAATCCTACTGCAAGAACCTAGAAACGCCTCTCTCTCTCTCTCTCATTCTTTGTATTCCTTTCTTTTATTGCTCTCATTCTCTCCATTTCTCTCTCTCTGTATTCCTCTATTTTATTCTTTCCATTTCTCCCTCTCTCTGTCTTCCTCTCTCATTCTCTCTCTCATACTGTACACGGGAAAGGATTAAAAATGAACAGGGAAGCGGATTTGACTCCAATTCATTACATTTTCTTTTTTTTTTCCCACTCCACTTAAAAAGACTAATCCACTGTAAGATACAGGCAGCCTTTCCAATCCCAAATAAATCACAAGTCATTTCATAGATTCAGGAACATTGGCTAAGAGGGAAAAAATGCAACACACACGTCACATACACAATCACATGTCCTGGTTTCTCCTGTCCTGTCCTCGTGTCCTCACCCAGGGGGATGGATCAGGGTCCTGAAGGAACAACGAGGCCTATTTCTATACTACAACGCATCAGCATCAGGGGACATGATAAGTACGCAAATCTACAGCAGTGAATGTGTGAGAGAAGTCCTGGCTATGGCCTCGTGCTTTTTGTCCTTTTCACCTTGCTGTCCTAAATTTTGAAATTCATTTGTGAAGATATCTCAGCCTCTTAGCAAACTTCTAAAAGCGCACAAACACACAAACACACGCTCACACACACACACATTCACGCGTACACACAGACACACGCACACACACACAGACTTCTCTTCCACATAGACCTATTGTTAGATTATATGACTTCTAGGGTCCACTGAAGATGCTTTCAGAGCAATCACAGAAACAGAGGAGGGAGATTACCCTGGGCAAATCTTACAGTGGGCTTAGGTGATCTGAAGTGGATTTGGGAACAGTAAACACAGATCTGAATGCACGGAGGTGACCTGCTCCCGGCTTCCCTTCATTAAAGCGCTCCGAGCTCGGATAAAGACACGGCAGAACGGCAAGGTAATCCTTGAGGGAAACAAATGGATCGAGGAAGCCAGATTAGACCTCTGACTTCTGCTCTTTACTCATGTGCTTTATAAGATATATATATATATATATATATATATATATACATATATACTGTATATATACTGTATATATATATACTGTATATATACTGTATATATATATATATATATACAGAGAGAGAGAGAGAGAGAGAGAGAGAGAATGTGTGTATATGCACCTTACTCATGTGCATGTGAGTGTGTGTGAGTGTGTGTGCGTGTGTGTGACTGTGTGCAAGTGTGTGTGTGTGTATGTGTATGTGCAGCTGCTCCTCTCTAAGATAC
The DNA here is from genome assembly GCF_046254945.1 of Alosa pseudoharengus. Lineage (NCBI taxonomy): Eukaryota > Metazoa > Chordata > Actinopteri > Clupeiformes > Clupeidae > Alosa > Alosa pseudoharengus. The sequence goes on along the minus strand of NW_027468650.1, from coordinate 13,826,305 downwards.
ACACGTTTTATAACTTGCAGTGTGTAGGTCAATTCATGTCCACAGCTGTTTACCATTAATGATGACCATGGACATGATCGGCACACTGTATATGGGCTCCAAGAAATACTTTATCTATTCTAAAAAGGCAACGTTTCGATCTCAACAGATCTTCATCATTAGAGTGTGCAGACAATCTCCTTCTCTCTCTGACACGTTTTGTCTGGCACCTGTAAAAACATATTTTGGATGTGCATGCGCACCCGTTTCCACAAATACATAAACATGCACTTAGTTTATTAAGCGTTTCTTATGCGTTATGGTTTGCATATTATAGTATTTATTAATTTCCATTCGGCTATTGATTGAATTGACATTGTTGTTTATTATTGCTGTTCTCCTTGGTGTAGTCTCACCAACTTTTTAAATTGTTTACTATTAAATTGAACTATTGTATTGTTGTTATTTGTATGTCGCTTTGGACAAAAGCGTCTGCTAAATACCATAACCATAACTATACTGGGCATAGTCTCCCATTCTGGCATGATACTGGTTTTCCACCTATCCAAAGGTACACCAATGGGAACCTAAATGGAAGCCCACATCTAAGGCTGGGGATCCTCTCCAGAAACCTCAAGCATCTGGTGTTGCTGCTCAGTGGCAGCTGAGTCTTCAGCCTTCGAAGAGATCTGATGAAGATAGATCGAAGATAGATACATCAGCATTCTCTGAGTTCTTATAAGTCAAATCCCTATAAGCTGGAACACGGTCACTTAGAGACTGAGCCTCTCTGTATGTTCTTTTCCCTTTCTACCTCACTGTCACTTGAGAATGTATGTGAATGTATGTGAATGTATGTGAATGTATGTGGGGATAATGGGAGGGTAGAGACGGGGGCTGGACATGTATGTTTTGTATTGTTATATTATTTTAAAACTCTATTTTTTAATCTATAAGCACCAAGAGGACTGCCATCCAACTTCGTTGTATTCTGTGCAATGACATTAAGGAATTCTATTCTATTCTATTCACTATCCACTGACACATTTGGTTCATGTCCTTTCTGTCTAAGAATATGGAGTGCGAGTAGGGCAAAGAGGGGAGAGATAACCTACAGTGATCTCATTTACACTGCCACCTTGTGGACTCAATCAAACACTGCACAGAGCTGCGCTCAATTAAATTCCCAAGGTGGTCCTCACCTCATATCCCTTGTATATTATACATGATGTTTACCAGGTAGGGCACAGGAGAGAGAGAGAGAACATTGCAGTGCAAAGGAGTGGGCACACACTGATGCTATAACTTTTAAAAATGATCTCAGTATATCATTCTGTCCTTTAAGAGAGTGCAGCACAACACGGTGCTCTATGTCTCGAACTGTAACTCTCTGACATGGTGTAAACAAGCCTGCCTCTCTCTCTGTCTCTTTCTCTCTCTCCTCTTCTCTTTATCTCTCTCTTTTCTCTCTCTCTTCCTCTTCTCTATCTCTTTTTATCTCTTCTTCTTTCTTTCTTTCCCTCCTCTGCTACCTCTGTCTCTCTCTTTCTCTCTCTTCTTCTTCTGTCTTTTTTATCTCTTCTCTCTTTTTTATCTCTCCTTTCTTTTTTATCTCTCCTTTCTTTCCCTCCTCTGCTGATTCACACTCTTTCCTAAAGTTAATCACGAGAACGCACAACCAACAAAATCCTTGTCACGTCCGAGACCTTTAGAGAGAAGCACAGCAAATAAGTTCAGAGACACACACACACACACACACACAAACAAACACACACACACACTCACACACACACACACACACA
>NW_027468650.1:13819524-13822024 GCF_046254945.1 Alosa pseudoharengus | reverse complement strand
TGAGGTACCAGCAAAGGCAGTGATGCTCGGCTGCAGTAGCCCAGGTGACTTACAAACTCCATCCACATGGCGCTGCAGAGCAGAATTCCCGGTCCTCTGGCTGTCGTATTTCAAGAGAACTCCGCAACCCCTACATTGAACATAACCAACAGGTTCATCACTATTGGCCTTGACAACTATGTAGAAATACTTCCACACAGTAGACTTTCCTTCATTTTCGGTGGTTTTAAAACCTCTTGAGGACAACTTCTTTTTAAAGTCTTCCATCGTTGCGCTGCCACATGTAGCCTAATATGCACGTGTTTGGTTGTCATAGCTACATAAACAAATTCCCGCACACAGGAAGATGGATGTTTAGGGTAATATTTTAAAACTATTTTAATCCCAAAAACAAACTTTTGCATCAAGTGAAACAGGCCCATTGGCTACCGACATAATAAGCTGATTTAAATTTAAAATGTTCAATGCCTTATCGCGCTGATGTGACCGAGCCTGACCCGAACCCGAGCATTTCTAAATATCTGTCCGAACCTGGCCCCGGCCCATCTGGTACGGTCGGGCTCAGGTCAGATATCCATCCTCTCAACACACACACACACACACACACACACACACATCAAATGATGACACTGATAAAACTTTGTGTGCTTGTGTATGTTCCTTAAAATTCAATCTGCCAAACATCCAGATCTACATGGACACAAATATGAGAGAGAGAGATCTATCTTTCTGTAACATTAGCTTTAGCAACACTGTACCCAAACAGTCATGCTAATTATGCACCTTTGAATTTGAATTAGAATTTGAATTTGAAAGAGAGAGAGAGAGAGTTTTATATGGTGGACAGCTCAATTATGTGTAGCTCACAGACTGATGACTTGGCCTTCATAGTGTTTGTGCTGATGACCTGTCACTGGTGTGTTTTGGCCCGAGTGTCACAGGTCAGAGGTCAGATTGCCCATATCGTCACCATCACTCTTATTACTGTAAGAGATTACATGTCACTGAGACGGTCACTGAGTCACTGATTACATGTCAAAAAGTGACCAACTGGCTATGGCAACCCTCAAAGGTCATCAGAGAGCACCTTGCCAAAATATATTCATTGAAAAAACCTGCACACACACAGAGAGAGACACACACACACACACACACACAAACACCCTCACACACACACGCACGCAGCCACGCACACACACACACAGATACGCACACACAGAAGTAAACACACGCACACACACACACAGACAGTAATATGTTGCATGGCAGTCCATCACAACAAAAAAAGAGAGAGAGAGAGAGAGAGAGAGAGAGAGAGAGAGAGAGAGATAATATACTGTATAATATACTGTACATCCCCAAGTTTGAGTGTGTGTGTGCTAGGGCTGCAATGGTACATGTATTCGTATTGAACCGAAACTCGAACTCGTACCGAACCGTGATGTCCGAACCGAGGTATGAACCGAACCGTGACTTCTGTGTACCGTTACGAATACATGTACCCCTAGTGTGTGTGTTTGTGTGTGTGTGTGTGTGTGTGTGTGTGTGCATGTACATGTGCATGTGTGTCTGTGTGTATGTCTGTGAGTGAGTGTGAGTGTGTGTGTGTGTGTGTGTGTGTGTGTGTGTGTGTGTCTGGCTTGATGGTCTTTTGGGCCCCCACAGTTGACTCCAAGGCACCTAACCGTAACCTTAACCCTAACCCTAGCCATAACCCTTGACTAACCTCAGCGCCTTCCAGGTAGCGCTATCTTGAAGTTGACAGTGGAGGCCCAAAAGACCATAGATTGTGTGTGTGGTGTGAGTGTGTGCATGTGCATGTGTGTGTGTCTGTCTGTCTGTCTGTCTATGTGACTGTGTGTGTTCATGTGTGTGTGTGTGTCCGTCTGCCTGTCTGTGTGTGTGTGTGTGTGTGTGTTCATGTGTGTGTGTGTGTGTGTGTGTGTGTGTGTGTGTGTGTGTGTGTGTGTGTGTGTGCGTGTTTGTGTTCATGTGTGTGTGTATGTGTTCATGTGTGTGTGTGTGTGTGTTCATGTGTGTGTGTGTGTGTGTGTGTGTGTGTGTGTGTGTGTGTGTGTGTGTGTGTGTGTGTGTGTGTGTGTGTGTGTCATAACGAGGTCCTCCCATTAGGCCCCCGGGGTGTCAGGCAGGCCAGCAGAAGCCGTGTTTGAGGAGCGGCCCATTAGCTGCGGCCCCTGTAATCGCCACCACAGCTGTCATGGCGGAGCCCAGGAAGGGCCGCGCTGGCGTCAGGTCGGGTCATCTCAGCCAAATGAGACAATTCCACATTTTGTAGCAGAAACTACTCGTTTTGGGCAGGCAGACAGGCCACTGGCTTTTTCTTTACTCCAGCAAGACAGGACAGACAGTGTGTGTGTGTGTGTGTGTGTGTGTGTGTGTGTGTGTGTGTGTGTGTGTGTGTGTGTGTGTGTGTGTGTGTGTGTGTGTTCAGGCTACTTTAGAGGGCTGGGGAATCTCATGAGTCATGGCGCACTAATGA
>NW_027468650.1:13802024-13807024 GCF_046254945.1 Alosa pseudoharengus | reverse complement strand
CGCATCATCTCCACCCCCGCCCCGGTATTCCGTTACACGGCCTCTCTCTCCAGCGAAGTCTTGGATGCCGGCTACCGAGGCCCTTGACCACCACGTTTGCTGGGGGCCACTCCAGAAAAAAAAAAACACAACGATGACAACTCAATTAAGACAGACGTGAGCTCAACGCACATGGCCTTCTGACTGGTCCCATTCTGTCATAGCGTCCACTGACACCGCGGGACACCTGACACCCACAGTCAGGTACGATGACCTCAGGATGGATAGTGGACGCTAATCCCCTCTCAACTAGCAGGTCACATGAAGACACACACACACATACACACACACACACACACACACACACAAAAACACACCTCTGGGTGTCAAATCAGCCACTGTTATTTAACTACTTGGGGATATTCCAGAAGCTTGCTGGACACAATGGACACACTACCTTTACACCACAACTGCCTATTAAAAGTCTATTTCAATTTTAAAAGCATTTTTTATTAAGGTCACATATTTCAGTATTCATAATGCCAAAGTATTAAAGTGTTTCAAACAACAAAACGATTTACAGTAGGTGTTATTAGACGTACTAATATAAATTCCAACAGCATTCTTGTGTGTGTGTGCCACTTTGAGTTTATTCTTGCTTATTCTCGTTTGTGTGCCAGTGAGTATGTCAAGGAGGGCCAGAGAGCCAATGGGTGCCAATTAAAGTGCCAATATTGGATTACTGCTGTTTTGACGACTGAAAAAGGAGACTAGAAAACACCTCCCACAACAAGCGCGGTGGAAAAGGTCACTGCTGTAAAACCGAGACCTTTCAGCTCACCTCAGTGGAAGGGACCCAACAGAGGTCACTCACCTCTGTAGTCAGAGACTAATGTTTGAACAAGCGCACAGGTGAACATTGTGACCTTACTCGAAACGAGAACACAATTTCAAATCTCCCACGGAAAAACTACTTAAAGTATTTCAGTAGTTTTAAAACAATTTAGTAGATGCATCTGTCAGGAGGAAACTTTGAAGGAAAACTTACTTTTACTCAGTAATCCAACCCCATCGGAGAGAGCGCCAGGGCCCTGCTCTCCCTGCTGCTAAAGTTTAATTGAGCACCTCGACCACACCATTGAATCCATATAAAGTGCTGAAAGACCATCCTCTCTGCCTAACTTCTCGGTGCTGTGCTGCATGTTGGACAGCGAGGCCAAGCCCTGATTAAGGCAACTTTGGTTCTGCTGACCAAGCAGGTGTGTAGGAGAGCCTGACAGAGCTGAGTTAGTGTTCCTGTCTGAGTCTACTGCCGCAGCCAGAGCTGTGCCACAGAAAGCCAGAGTTCCGCCTGCCTGGCAGTGTGGGGGATGGGCGCTTCGAGTCTCTGAGTGCCTGTCAGAGTGGTGTGGTGCGGTGTGGTGTGGTGCGGAGGAGGGGCACTGTACACCCACGTTCTGGGTCATCATGGTAGTTGTGGGCATGGGCATCTGCCAGTCTGTGTGTGTGCAGCTGAGGATGGATGTCAGTCTGATGGGTAGTCAGGAGGCATCACTCTCTCGCTCTGACAACCACTTAATCTCTCTCTCTCTATCATTCTCTCTCATAATCTCTCTATCTATCTTTCAAATGCATTCCCTCTCTTTATATAATTGCCACTCACTGTCTCTTTCTCTCTATCATTTGCTCTCTCTGTCTTTCTCTCTCTATCTATATTTTTAAAATGTATTCTCTCTTTTTTTCCATCTTTCTTCAACTCTCTCTCTTTCTCTTCACCTTTCTTCACTGTCAATGTATCAATCAGTCATTTCTTCCCCTCTCCCTCCCTCCCTCTCACTATTCCAATCTCTCTCCTTCATTCTTCCTTCCTCTCAAACTCTTTCTCTCTTTCCTGCCCACTCTGCCCCCCCCCCCCCCCCCCCTTTGGGGCAAAACTTCGGTGTCTGTGGTAAAGCCATGATTGAGGCCGGACCGGGGCCGCGGCTAATGTCCCCGATGTTACAGCTCCTTATGGAAACACATCACCGAGGCCACGCACCGATGTTTTAAGACCGGGGAAAAGCCTTAGGCCAGCCCCGGTCCGTAATGGAAAAGAGCCACATCTGTGCCTCCCCAGCTTGAGGGTCCAGTAATGTCCTTCTGTGTAGGAGGAGCCGTTTGACCCAATCTCTCCTCCCGTCTCTTAAACTGTTGGCTGAGGGAGAGGAGAGGACCCACAACAGGCGCTGCGGCGTGCCAATCCTCGGAGCCAGCTGAGGTAAGCTGAACTGCCCGCCTGTCTTCGTGCCAACTGGACACTCGCTCGCTCGCTCACTCACTCACTGTTGGTCTCGCGTGCCGAGGCTCAGGTTCGGGACATCGGGAGTCCACAGGCGACCCAGACGAAACGAGATGATACGAGACGACATGCGCGGCGCAGCATGGCATGATGTGACAGGACACGCCCCTCTGATCAGAGGGTCAACAACCACTTCACCCTACACCATTCATCATTGGGTTACACAAGCTTCTGATTCGCCGATCTTATGACCAATCACCCGGAGCCATTCATCACGAGTTACACAAGCTTCTGATTCTCCGGTCACATGACCAATGAGACGGCTCCCACTACAGGTGCCCTAAGAGAGCAGGCTTATTTTTTATTCTTATTCTTTTTATTCAGTCACACACACACACACACACACACACACAAGCAGATACAAATACGCACAAACACACACACACACACACACACACAGATACAAACAGACATTCAAACAGAAGTGTGCATAGAAGCTGACACACACACACATCCCTTTTAAAAAATCAATGCGGCTCGTTCTCCTGTAATCTCTCCCTTCCTCCCTCAACAGGGACGTCACCTTGGCGACATGTGTAAGCAGTGCGGATAAGTCCTAGCGTTCCGTCCGCTCCAGCCTGAGCGAGCGGGTGGGCGAGCAAGCGAGGCAATCATTACATCGTCTGCAGGGACTCCTCCGCTGACAGCACAGAGGTAAACACAGATGAATACCGTTACATGGGAGTGAACAGGCCGTCTGATTCTGGAGGAGCCATGAGAGACTATAGATCTCCGGGACTTGTGAACAGATCAGCAGGCCGGCAAATTTTCACAACATTTTCAGACACACGTTGCGGCAAAAAGACGTCTGCTCTTCCCGCAAATTTTGCGTAATCTCTGTGTGAAAGGGCCTTATAAATAGACAGCTAATAGCAGAGGACAGGAGGAGGGATCTCGGACAGCAGAGGGCAGTGGGATGGGTCTCAGACCGCGGGATCTGTGTGTGTGTGTGTGTGTGTGTGTCAGAATTGGATGTGAGTGTGTTACCTGGCTAGCCTTTTCCTCGGCACAGCTGTGCAGGGAAGTGGTGTGCAAAGGTGAGTTCTCGCGCTGCCTGATCAATGTTAAGATCAATGTTAACACGTGTTAATAAATGTTTACTCCACACACACGCACGCACACACGTGCACACACCTGTTTGCCTGCCTGCAAAACAGGCCCCCACTCCAAATTATCTATGCAGTGCATTGGCTCCTCCAGAAGGTGATTAGCAGTGGGGGCAACAGGAGATCGATCCTCTCTCTCAACACACGCACGCGCACGCGCACGCGCACACGCACACGCACACGCACACGCACACACACACACACACACACATCGGGAGATCGATGCTCCCACGAACCAGCAGACGGACGTGATGGGGTTTTTTGCTAGTGATCAGGTGTCTGATAAAACTGTGTGTGTGCAGCCAACCTCACTTTTAGCCCTTCACTCTGACATGGTGTACAAAGCATACAAATCACACACACACACACACACACACACAAACACACAAACACACACGAACACACACACACACACACACACACACACACACACACACACACAGACTTGAAATTACATAATTCAGTGTTCTGTAGATTATGGTGTAAAGTCAAATACGCATATTCAATCACAAATGTCATTTTCATACACACACAAAGTGAAATACACATATTCAATCACAAATGTAATTTTCATACACACAGAGTGCAATACGCATATTCAATCACAAAAGTCCTTTTGATACCGTAACACAGTACCAGGTGCTGCCTAGTGCATTGATGAAGGACAGTGAAAGATACTTCCTCAAGACACATCAACATTTTGACTAATAAAACTAGCTCCACTGTAGAACTAGGCGAGTTCTTCTGAATCTTTTTTTCCCCCACAAAAGCTTGCTGATTATTGGCCTTCCAAACAGCCATCATCTGTTAGGGTGACAAATGACTCATGTTTGTGCATAACCTCATTAAGGCCATTAGAGAAGCTAAATGGAACAAGCCAACTCTAGGTTTTAATGTCCACAAACTTTAATGCTTTGAAGACAGGCCAGTGTCCCTCATTAAGTGTAAAACCAGACTGGAGTACACAATGAAATTCACTTAGAAACGTTTCTCAAAACAAGATCAATCTATACAATCAATTGATTGACTGTAACACTATAAGAAAAGATCAATGGATTGTTGTATTTGTCATTTACAAATCTGAATAAGAAATAACAGTGAACAGTAAGGAATACCAGTGGACCAGAAGTCGTTCTGCTGATTTTAAATGACATCAATTATTTTCCACAGCTGCTTGACTCACAGCACAATGACTTCTTTTTGATTCTCCTCTCCAATATCAATTCCAATCAGTCGAGGAGGACTTCAAAGGCATTATAACAGTCCGTCTGTGAGCTACCCCAAGCAGAAGTAATTTAAAGTAGAGCCAAATTACAGTGTGTTTCTGTGTCCCTACATCTCATCACACATCCCCACACAGCAGACATACACACACACACACAAACACACACACACACACACACACACACACACACACACACACACACACACACACACACACACACACACACAGACATTCACACTCACATGCACACACACACACACACACACACACACACACACACACACACAGACACACACACAGACACACAAGCGCGAGTGTGCACGTGAACACACACACAAGAGCGGCCTGTAAT
>NW_027468650.1:13794524-13797024 GCF_046254945.1 Alosa pseudoharengus | reverse complement strand
CCAGTGACGGAGTACCGAGCCCCTGCTGCTGAAATGACACCGATATCAGCCACAAAGGCACACACACACACACACACACACACAGCCACACACACGCATGCACGCACGCACACACACACACACACACAGCCACGGCAAAGACATGATGGAGGAGACAGGCACACACACACAGGAAGAGATCAAACTCTTAAAAAGTCTCCATATTTAATATGACTAAGGGCTGTAACACTGAAACAATAACATAATAGTGACATTTCAGTTTGGAGAAGCTGTTAAAGGAACAGTCCTCGATCCTGGTAAAAGATTGTTGATTGTTGTTTCAAGTGCTCCAAAAGCAATGTTTCTGATTGGTTAGATGGATTATCAAGTCAACTACACTTGGCAACTACACCTTTAAAGCTCATATTGAAAGGAACTAAACAATCCAATTCCTCAGGGTGACACCAGAGGAAGTTATTATGTTAACAAATGAAGAGGCATCTGCATGGAAAGGCATCCTGGCCGTGGTGTTGTGCTGCCTTGTGACGTGCGACCGAGCGACCAAGATGCTCATCGGAAGAGCGTGCAGCGGCACTCAGGGCCATGCATGGTCAGCAGAGGTGAGAGAGGTCTGGTGAACTCGGCGATGTGTAAACACGGTGTGATAAACTCCCCAAACCGAAGCGCCCGCGGATGCCGCAAGTGCAGCTGGCACCGGGAGTCACTGTAAACAAACACGCAGCTTCACGCCATGGTGACGTTAGCAGGGCCTCTCCATATAGTCAGCGCATAGCCAAGCATGGAACAGCACGGGACAACATAGCATTGGGTAGCGACCAGAGGGTCCTAGGTCCTAAGAGCTTTTCCAGAGCTTCTCCAGCACTTTTCCAGGTCCCCATGTGCCATATAGAGTTGGAAACTTTAGACCATGAGACCTTGAGGCCCATTGGGGACACAGGACAGCGAGAGCCCATATGGAAACTGCACCCTCTGTCCCGTTCCCATTAGGTGTCATACAACTGTTTAAATATACAGTATATGTTTATGGCATTAGCAGAGCTTTTGTCCTAAATATAGGGAACATAGATCCTGAGGAAAAAATGAGACCTGTAGCATAACACAACTTAGGGAATATCTATCTTAGAATGGCATTGCATTCCACAGCACAGCACCCAGCAAGGCAGCGGTCCCTTGTGTGCGTAAGAGCATGTGCGCTCTCAGTAATGGCCTCTGATGGAGGAGCGGTCTGCTGGAATGACAGCAGGTCAAAGTCTCAGGCGTTTGATTGAGCTCTGAAGGGCACCTGCCACTGAGGAGGGAGAAAGGAAGGAGAGTGATGTCAATGAGCAGCTCACCTCAAACACACCCTCCCAAACACACACACACACACACACACACACACACACACACACACGCACACACGCCCGCATACACTCCCTCCCTCTCCTGTTGTACCTAAAAGCATTTGGCAATCCACAACACGGCTAAGCTCCATTCAATGTCAGCTAAGCCCTGAGTATTTACAAAGCCCTGCTGAACACGTCTGTGCTATCGGCCGTCCTGTTTGGACAGGGCTTCACTGCAGGCCTGGGGAAGAATGCACTGAATGCATTAAGGCCTCCAGGGGTAATAGCCACTTAGGGCACTCCAGGAATTTCACCTTCAGATTCAACCTGCATACAACACATACACACAGACACACACAAACACAAACATACACAGAGAAATATAAATGTTCAAATTGAAATTCACACAGACACAAACACACACACACACACACAAACACACATTCCATCCATCCTAAACAGGCACAGAGAGGCTCACATTTCCGACTCCCTTAGTGAAGTAAATTCCCCTTCAGCTTGTGTCTTGGCCCAGTTCCCCATCAGGTTAACTTAAGGCACGGACACACCAACCGGATTATCTCAGACAGTCGGGCGAGGTCGGTGACTCGAGTCGGTTCGGTGTGTCACGCCATGGTCAGTCGAAGTCGGCATTCATTTTGGCCGATTTCACATGTCGAATTGGCCAGTGCCCGTCGGCCTCAATGATCAATCTGATTGGTGGAGTGCTAGCCCTAAACATTGTCGGACCATTAGCCCTAAATTCATGTAAGTTATGAACCCATTTTGATAAACTATCCTACACTATCTAACATATTTTTGATAGAACTAAACTACTACACAGTTGCTAAACGTATGTTATTTCAGGTTAGTTTGCAACAACATACAAGTTTAACCAAAGTCCTTAATTGCTACCTAGCGAGTGAACATTACTAGCAGTTCCCATTCACTTTCCGTTTACTGTGCCAACGTTAGCTAGCTAGCTAGCTCGGTTAACCGGCAAAAAGAAAAAAAATATTCTGTGTCAAAGAGTGTGTCATTGGCATCACACAAGCAATGACAATAAAATAATACACAATATATATTTCTATTTTCTTATTGCTTAATCAGAGAAGTCTCAGAGAATCTTTTAGCGCCGCCTGCTGTTATGGAAATGTATTACGTCTCGCGCAATTGCA
>NW_027468650.1:13757024-13774524 GCF_046254945.1 Alosa pseudoharengus | reverse complement strand
GATGGAGATACAAATGTGTGGAAACTTTGTGTAATGGGTCTACATGAGCAGGCCCAAATATAGCGAGACATTTCGGACATGCTGCACTGTCTCATCTTCCCGTGCTTCCGAGGGATTTCTTAATTTAGTTGACCAAAGTGGACCCCACAGACCGATCTGTCAGTTAGCATATCAGCAGTGTGACAAACAGGCAAGCATATGCACACATGCATTAACACACACACACACACACATGCATGCGTGTGCACACACACACACACACACACACACACACACACACACACACACACACACACACACACACACACACACACACACACACGCACACACACAAATGTTCTAGAGAGAAACCAGCTGGAGGTTCCACACTCTGTGTGGGGTGTGGCCTTAGGTCTTTTGTCTCTCAACGACACACTTGTGTTGGACTGGGTGTGACTCACATGCATTTTCTTGTGTGTATGCACAGTATGTTGTGTGTGCAAGTAAGATAAATAAAAAAAAAACGGAGCAACAATGAGAAGCAGAGACAGAAACAAATATAATAACAAAAAAATTACAAGAACTTCAGTCTATTGTTCAATCAAATTGTCAGATCTTGTCCAGTCAAGTAGTAATTCTACTTTATGCACATTATTGCCAATGACTGGCCTGTGAGCTCATCCACAGCATGGCAATTCTGCAATCAATGCATTTATTGTAATCGCGTTAAAAAGCCACTGACTTGCTGAAAAAAGAGCTAGGGACTTAGACCAGAGATTATGAGCGGACAAAGGCTGTGTCCTTTCTGACAAAAATTGTCCTTTCTTTCCCTGTTAAATGAGGTTAGGAAACCTCCCTTTTCCGTTCAGCTAGAGGGAAAAACGATATACGATTTCAGCCATGCAGAGATGAATGTTTGAGTCTGACGGACAGCACTGTCCTGTCTGCCTGACCCCATCCCATGGTCTGACAACGCCCGCAGCACCCGAGGGGCTATAGCTGAAACATAATTTCTTCTTTTACACATAACAGCACCGTTTGCAACCGTGAAAGTAGACCTTTGAACTTCTCCAAGCACTTAGCAGCTCATCATCTAGGGCTGAGTGCGCTTCGTAGAGCGGCTCTCAGCACCAAGACTAACGCACGTCCCAGTCAAACCGTGGAATATCAAGCCGTGGAATCAGCTGTTTCAGTTATTGCCCCCCGCCACACCAATCCTGAATAGGTGGGGGCTGAATTTATACCTACAGAAATAAAGAGGTACAGTACATGCATCTCTGGAGAACTAAAGTCTGCAAAATGGCTGCATTTTCATACTAACTTGTTCCCCTGGGTATGCTAACTGGGCACAGTGCATGTCGACTAGCTGTTAGCGCTCCTGTAATTATGAAAGCTGCCAGGCTTAAATTAGCCCTGCATGGGCCAATTTGGTCGACGGCATTAGCACCCAGACCTCATCCTTCCATTAGCAGCCACAACCCCTGCCTCCCATGGGGACTAGCGGATGGACAGATCGGACCAGCAGAGCCAGCCAGCTGGTGGGCAGTTGAGCTCTGCTCTGCGTGCCTCCTGGTTGAAGGTCCAGAACACTACCCGTGGAGCAGAGAACCACATCAGACAAAGACAATGTAGCCTAGCGCTTCAAAAAAAGAGAAAAATGTGAAAAATATATGGGTTAGCAATTGGACTAGATGCATTGTTGGTCTCTAGGATAAATGACCTGAGACATGGTCTCCTCAGAGGCCTCCTTCTCTATTCCACTCCTCCACCCCCCCCTCTCTGGTTCGATTGTGTTGTTGAAGGGGCTATCTGTAGGAATTGAGTTGTCTAGAACGAACCATTACATTTGTGAGGGTACTCTTAAAGCAAAACTACAGCGTTTATTCATATACTGTATGTTTTTTGAGGTCACCAAGTACTGTTGGTACGGAAAGAAAAAGATCACTGTAGCCCAAGTTACAGCTAGAGCAACCAGGCAGCTACAGTGCTACACTCTGGGGGTATGATTTTAAAGATTGAATTTTTCCCCCTGTGCCAACAGTAATCAGTGTCCTCGAGAAACAGATCTGTGTGAAAAATCGCCAGAGTTCTCCTTTCAGACTTCGGTCCAAAGATTATTAGCAAACTAACTTCAGTAGATAATTGGGAAACACACAGCATAGGTGTTTTTGACATGCTTCTTCACATTTTGAAAATTGAATTTTAAATGTTTTCGATCTGTTGAAAATAATGATAGTATCTGAGCGCTGATTGCTATTGCAGGAAACATACAATGTGAAATCAAAAATAATGGGTCCATTTCAACAAAGACGACAAAGGTCTATTATGCAATAGGAGAGCACGCTGACCAGATCAATTATCCCAAGCCCCGGGCTCAACAGAGGCTTCCCCCTTCTCTCTGTCCCTCTATCTATCTATCTATCTATCTATCTATCTATCTATCTATCTATCTATCTATTTCTCTCTCACACACACTCTCTCTCCCTCTCTCAATCCCAGGCTGTTTCTGCTAGCTGTCCCCTCTGCTGAGTTTGACTGTGTGTGAGTATCGGAAACCTGGCATTAACAATGAATGCAGGGAGTCCAGATATTATTAATTAAGCAGGCTGGCAATTGAGCCCCAGCCCAAGCCGCGGCGGCCTTGTTTGAGACGGCCTCAGTAATTAATCACAGCAGTGGTGTGGCTCTCTGAGCTGACCTGTCCACCTGCTACCACCGCTGGGCTGTAGAATCTCAACAGGACTCAGGCATCCACACCAGCAGCCATCAAGCTGATCACAGGAGTTAGTAGGATGACCGCACCCCTCCTTCCAAACATGGCTAAGTGCTCCTTGGTCGGTTAAATGAAGTTCAGAGGAACAGGGGGGGGGGGGGGGGTTGGGAGCGCAATGCCGCTTACTTTGAAGGCATCCTTGAGAAATAGCTGCACCTGCAGTATAATCTATCAAGGTGTGCAGGCTCCCCTCTGCCTACTGGTTAAATGAAGATGAAATAGTGGTAATGAATGCAGACTACATTCTGGGCTGACTATCTATATTGTCTATATGGAAATATTCAAGTTAGGGATGTAACGGTATGAAAATTTAACCTCACGGTTATAGTGACCAAAATTATCACGGTTTTCGGTATTATCACGGTATTTTTAAAAGTGTGTTCAATATGTTCAGAAAGCACTGATAGGCCTACACAAGCGATTATTATTTCACAAGCTGAAATAGTTTCAAAAAGTGCCCCGTTCAGTTTTTCATGTTAAATTGGCTATGTGCTTATTGCTTAACTTACCCTACCATGACTTGGAGGTTGCTATTACTGTTATTTGGATCGATCCAATGAGTGATACCAGGCTTGGAATTTCACCATTCTGGGGGCAAGGCCACTTGGCCTTCAGTTGGGCATGTTTGGTGGAGGGCACAAAGGCCACATAGGCTATAAAAAATATCAAAGTTGTATAGCCTATTCACTGCAGTAGACCTGCATCACTGTATGAAACATTACAAAAACATGAAACATGACATATTATATAGAACTGCAAATCATCTGAACATCTAATATTTACAGATATCTAGGCTATATTTAACATTTATTTTATATTTGGCCTGTTATGAAATCATGTATTGAACAATTTAAGCACAGTTCAGCTTTAAGAAACTCAAATAGCCTAGATGCATGCTTAGCATTTTGTGATCTACTTTCACAAACTCTTAGTCAGCTGTCCTCTGATTTACCGATATATAGGCGATATTTGTAACATTTATTTTGTATTTGGCCCGTTATGAAATCATGTGGAACAATTTAAACACATTGTAAAACTTAAAGCCCAAATTTGGAGACATCCATGCATGTAGAAATGTACTGCAAATTCAAAAGTGGATTACTCTGGAACGGCTAACTGTACAGGGGACTGCTTTACACCTTTATGTTCGGTAAGGTCTGCTGTTTGTTCTGATATATGGTTTGTCATGTGTTAAACGAAAGGTTCGTGAAGTATTGCACCGAGAGGAATGGGTAGGGAGATGGACGAAAACCTTCAGTAGAATTTATGATTAAATTTAATTATATTATTTACGTTTCTCGCGAACCGTTCACCACAGCAATTCGCGGCTAACATAGTTTAAAAGCTGAGAAAAAGCTCTTTCATGTGATACTTGCGATGTCTGTGTGATGAGTAGGCTACTTCTCCAGTAGTTCAACTGAGAAGAATAGGTGAATTTAGACGCACTTTCTTTCTTGCGCTGTCACTTTCTCCACTGCGTAAAAGAAATTAATTTGCGCTGTGAATGCTAAGATTATTTTGACAGGCCATAGGCTAAATAAAATTCGCTATTAGTAGGATGCAAAGCAGAATATTGAAAGCAGGGCACCAAGGGCACCGTGGCCTGTAAACCTCTGATTTTCAAAGGGACATCACGGCCAATGCAAGGGGCAAAAACGTGGCCGCCGTGAAATTCCTACCCTGAGTGAGACCAAAGTAAGTGTTCGAAATAAAACTTTAGGCTACTGTGTTCTTCTGATAACGTGAGTGGAATGGATTTAATGTGCACGCGAACATAAAAAGACGCAGAGTGCAAATGATACAGTGCAAGTTTTGCGGTGAAAATGTTCCGCCTTTTAAAATCAGGTGTAGCCTAATCCAATTCGCAGTTAAAACCATCAATTAGACAACAGAATCCGTACCAATTTTGCTTCATTGTACCAGGCCTACTGTATGTCAAAAGCAGGCTCGGATGAAGCTGGGAAGGATTAAACACACGGTTTCAACACCGTGATAATCAACCGTGATAATTATGATATTTCAAAAGAAAACGGTAATTGTTATCGTCAACATTTTTATCACGGTTTATCATTATACCGGTAATCGTTACATCCCTATATTCAAGCAATAGATACATTCTGAAGTATTGAGTGTATGTGAAGTCTTAAGTACGAGTGTCACTGTGGCAACACTGGGTGCACAACTGAAGTGTTCCGTTTGTGGAGTAGGCTATATTGTATGCTATTGTATATTGAATAATATCACATGAACAGGATACAGGCAAGCATTTAATGTAGTTCAAATGAGTGTTGCCCAAAAAACATATCCAGAGCCTCATGAGGCTTACCTGTAAGTTAGTTCATTGCCAAAGGTAAATACATACTGTATTTGTAGTGAGGGATACAGCCTTTGAAATAATAGTGAAATACTGAGCAGCTTCTTGTCTGCAACTATTATGTAATTTTTTTTTAAAGGTTAGCTCATGTCATGGGGAAATATAAAAGGTGAGAGAACTGGTGTTAGAAACAGGCGGAAGCACATGTTTACTTCTCACTTTTATTAGTTGGTGCTTTTTGTGACAGGTACACTCAACATTTTGCAGATATACAACTGTATAATGTATATTTCTGGCCATTTTTACAGGACGTTTCTGGAAAAACCTTGTACATCCGCCCCAAAGCTGGCAGACATCCACAGAGTCCAGGTCAGGTCATGGGGCCGGTGGTCGCATCCTGGCTAATGAGCTGGGGTAGCATGCAGTCGCCAGAAAAGTTGTGGGTTCGATTCCCGGCTGCCACTCTTGTACAATGCAAACAAGGCACTTAACCCCTTGTAGTGTTTGTAAGTTGCTTTGTAATGTAAGATGGTTTGGATAAAAGCATCAGCCAAAGGTATGAGGTCCAGACCAGATCCCATTCAGAACTGCACAGCACACATATCTCATATATATAGATAGATAGATAGACAGATAGATAGATAGATTAGATAGATAGATAGATATCACACGTATCTCATAGTGCACTGCCTTCCCTGATGTATCCATTAGCCTCTTGACAAAGCACAATTAGCAGAGTACAGTGAATGATTAGCAGGCCATGCCATGCTGACCCAATAAAACACATTAGCAATTCTGCTAATAGTTTCTTTCTCCTCGGGTTGGCTGGCTGTTTTTCCCATATTGCATTAATACACTGCCGGGTCATTCAGTCAGCGATATTTCCACCCACTTGGGATTCAATTTCATATATAACATTAAAACAAATGTAGATCTGAATGTTGTGGAAATTACAATCACACACACACACACACACACACACACACACACACACACACACACACCAGAATTACACCCCTAATATTTCATAATGTACCTATGTCTCATGATTCTTGTTTGTGAAGTTTATTTTATTTGTTGCATGATGTCTGTCCATAAAAAAAAATTCTGCCTTGTGAGACATCCTCTTTATAAATGCAGGAAAGCGTGTAGCCTCTGTTTTTTGTCATTGACTACTTAGCTTGAATCAGACAGCTGGCAAGAAAAATACTTTTTTTTGGCTTTGCTCCCAACACATCTTGAAAGTGCAAAAGAAATATTACAAAAGAAAGTGTCTGTGTGTGTATGTGTGTGTGTGTGTGTGTGTGTGTGGGAGTGAAACAGAGCAAGAGAGAGTGTGTGTGGGAGAGAATGTTTTTTTTTTTTTTCTTTTGAGATTTCACTCTTAGGGGATAAGTGACATCATCCCTCACCCAGGGTTGCCTTTATGACTCAATCTGGCACTCCTGCACAGGACAGAATAGATCAGGTAAAGACAGGCCATTGACATGGACGTCTCTGCTCTCCACAGAATCCTATCGTGTAGGAGGAGGTGACATAGACGTGTCTGCTTTTGGCAACACCCCAGAAACCCATGTGTAGGAGGAGGTGACATAGACGTGTCTGCTTTTGGCAGCACCCCAGAAACCCATGTAAGGAGCAGCTGGAATCCGATAGTGACAATGACATTTTACATTGTGTACTCTACAAATACACATAGACCTTCTCAGAGGCACCTTCCATATTGAGATTCATTACACTGTAAAAAGAAGTAATACCATGTGCCCATTTCTGAACAAGTAATATGTGAACACCTATTGATTAGCTAAGATGGATGCATGCATGTATTTGTGTGTGTGTGTGTGTGTGAATGCATGTATGTGTGTGCGAACACGCTTGCAAGGAAAAGGGAAAGACACGACAGTGTGCATATATCCGCAGGGGAAGTCAGACATAAATAACTGTCAATTAAATAATTAAATGCCCCTAATGGCTTCGATCAGCGCACCTCCTAATTATAACCGCTGCCTCCATTAACAGATGTTGGCCCTCCACACTGGTGGGCGGGCCTGATAGTATTAACCTGTTGAGGAGTACGGTCACAAATATGTGATTAGAATGTTCGCAATCCGAGAGTTCCGTATTATGATGCGACAATTACCCTCAGAGATTTTCCCCATAGACTGTATAAAGAACACTGAAACTATAGATTGTTTGCGTAGAATTCTAGAAGGAACCAGGGAAATAATTCACTCCTCAACAGGTTAATAGGGTCTCGTCGGAGGGCCCGAGCCCACTGCCTCTGACAAACATCGACTATCAGGCCAGCAGATCAGGAACTTCCAAAGGGTAACAGTACAATCATCATCAAGGGCCGTTCACACCAAGAATGTTAACTATAACGATAGCTATACAAAAATATCGTTCTCGCTATTATGAATGACGACGTTCACACAATAAACTAAAAGGATGACATGAAGAACGATATCGTTGGGGATCACTTTCACGGCGATTTTGAGAACTAGAAAAAGCTAAAAGCCAATCAGAACACATCACATTTTA
Source organism: Alosa pseudoharengus (assembly GCF_046254945.1). Taxonomy (NCBI): domain Eukaryota; kingdom Metazoa; phylum Chordata; class Actinopteri; order Clupeiformes; family Clupeidae; genus Alosa; species Alosa pseudoharengus. Next base: position 13,766,917 of record NW_027468650.1, on the reverse strand, counting down.
GCCATCGTATTCATTAACACAAGGAGAGACTGGTTATCGTTGGTCAGTGTGGGAAAACAGTCAATAATCTGCCATGAGACAGGAATGACATAGGCTGGCCGCCTTCCAAAAATTACACTGACACGGTTCCCAGGATATACAGATTATTACACTTATAATTTATCACTTATGGTGGCTTATGAAGTGAGGGATTCTTTTGCACATATACCTCATATCTAATTGTAATGGCAGAAGGAGGATTGAAAAATATGTTTGACATTTAACATGACACCTCACACTGATTTGATGGATGTTGTTGTACAATGTAATCTTAGATAGCGTCAGCAGTGCAATGAGGCAAAGATTACAATCACAGTTAGACCTCACAGAAGAAAAAGAACTTGCACGCATCAGACAAAAAAATTACAGGGACTGCATTCATTGAGTCTATCTATGAAGATGTGGTCTGGTTGAGGGGCGTGTTTGATTGCAAGTTGATCTGTGAGCGGCAGCTTCATGCTCTTGTGACATTAAAGGCTTAGTAGAGGGTAACACTTCTCCTGAGTGACCTGATCTCCAGGGTGAACCCTGGCTCTACCTTGCACTTCGGAGGGGACTGATATTTCACGGAGATGGAAAAATGCTGTGCTGCTGACATGTCAAACAGGGCGTCTCGTCGCGTCGGCGAGCCGTCTCTTCATATGCGACTGCTTTCTTGTTTTCCATTACGTGATGACACTTTCGTTAACTCATACCAGGCAGCAACCAGAAGCCGCTCAGCAGTTATGGGGACGTATCTGATTCTCATAACACTACTCTCTCGCTCTCACTCTCTCTCTCTCTCTCTCTCACTCTCTCTCTCTCAGCAGTTATGGGGACGTATCTGATTCTCATAACGCTACTCTCTCTCTCTCACTCTCTCTCTCTCTCTCTCACTCTCTCTCTCAGCAGTTATGGGGACGTATCTGATTCTCATAACCCTACTCTCTCTCTCTCTCTCTCTCTCTCTCTCTCTCTCTCAGCAGTTATGGGGACCTATCTGATTCTCATAACATTATTCTCACTCTCGTCTCACTCTCTCTCTCTCTCTCTGTTGAGAAGAGAACAAGATAACAAGTATGACAAACTGCTTTATTCGAGACAACTACCTCCTTTAATATTGAAATCAAATGGCTGCTAGTGAAACTTGTGAATTATCAAGCACTTTTGAATCAGTCAAGTAGTGCAGAGGTTTTGTGTATATTCATAACAACAGAAACCACAGTTTTCTATATTGTATCACCATTATTCCTTGACCAGGGACTCTTATTGTAAAAAAAAATACCAAAATCCTCTTAGCACAATTAATGAAATATGAGTGGATTTTTTTATGCCGATTATTTTCCCTTTTGAAACACGACCAAGCACTATCCTCAAAATGAAACATCAATGTGGCTTGAAGGCTTTTTTGGCACAATTTACAGTAACTGAATTGCAAATGACTTAAACAACCTAAAACCAACAGGACCAGCTGGTGGCACTACACTGCCCTGAGCTGAGGAACACGCCCTGCAGAGTGACATGCACACACAGAGGCAAACACAACACCAGGACGGAACCTTTGAGATCGGACAGTCTGTTTACTGCCACCAGCACAATGGGCCTGCTGAATGCAGTTGGGCACACTACACAGTGTTGTGCCGCGCAGAACAGGAACTGCATCAATAATGCAGGACATGAATACGAGGGGAAAAGGACACCACTGGCAGTCTCCCCCCCCCCCCCTGTGTAGAACACATGTTTTAAGAGAACCAAACCCAAATTATTAAATATATAATTATACATACATAAAAAAACATAAAGATCATAAAAAAATGAAGACAAAACAAATATGTATGACCAGGGAGGCATGAAGAACAGCTGTGAGACCAAGAAAGATACAGATCAGTAAAAATAAAAAATATTAGTGGGAAACAGACTGCCTTCATATGTTAAAAAGCAGAGCTCTCTCTAATGAAATGTCATGGGGGTGAAGAATCGAGCATGTTGCAAAGCGCCCACAAATTCGATCAAAACACGATTGGGAAGAGGCTGCCTACCGTGGCGGTATAACGTCCCTAATGTGATTTGGGAACTAGGGCCCTCCTTCTAACTGGCACTTCATGTGGCACATTTTTAATGCCTTTATTTGTGTTCATGAATAGATTTCATTGAACACAAACAATCTTAGATACCAGTATTGTAAACCCAGTAGCCTATGCCTCTGGTCTCAGTTCATGGGCACCTTCTCCATATGTGGCGACTGCCAATTATCACAGAAATTGAACAGAATTTTGCTAGAGCCTTTGCTCTTGGCTTAGAGAGACCAGCAATCTGCAAACCCCTGACTACTAGTCTGTGGACATTACCTAGGCTTCCAAATACATACACAACAACTTACATTTGTACCCAAGCTGTACAACAATGTCTCTGAGTGGCTGATACTTTAAAAAGCTTGGTAAGGCAGGCTTCCTCTAGACTGTAGTCAAATGCACACACACACACACACACACACACACACACACACACACACAGGGGGCACGAAGGAGCACTAATTGTGTGTTGGCGGGGGTGGTAGTCGTGTATTCAGCGTGTTTCGGGGGCAGAGCGAGAGAGAGCGACGTGTTATTAGCCACTAGCAAGAGTGCTAATAGAGTCCCGTCTGCCTGAGTGGAGAGTGGCCTGGAGACAGGGAAGCCTAATTACCGAGGATTGTGGGTAAAGAATAAAAAACAACCGAACAGAGTGACACTTCATAGAACCAGGAGATAGAGAGAGAGAAAGTGAGAGAGAGACAGATATATATATATACAGTATAGAGAGAGAGAGAAATGTGAGCTAATTAAATGAGGTTACCCTTGTGCCTGGCCCCATGACATGGTGGCTTTCATGACATTTCTGCAACCATGACAGTAAGTACAGAACACACACCGGGAATGGCAAAAGAAATATCCAAACTGTTAGAGAGAGAGAGAGTTTTATATGAACACATAACAAATTGAAGAAAATATGGGGGAATTACAATTTGGTACAAAAAAACCTGTCAGCTCCAAGTGAAAAAGGGAGCAAGGCATATTTCAGATGAGGAGATGAAGAGACTCCACCATTACAGAGGGGAGGAGAATGGAATACATGCTTTCACAAAGCTTAAGTATGTCACGAATGCTGAAGTATTAACATGCCTGCCTGTATTCAGGTAGGCTACCGTATATGACATATCTGTGGTATGCTATGCTACATATTCAGGTATGTTGATAACTGTGTTCTACCTGCTATGTTAAAGTACACCACAAATGCGGTTTGAAGTTTTCGGTCATTTGTGGTGGTGTGTTTGATAAATGTGATACATAATTTAGACATAATTTAGAAACACTGCAATGAAGCACAAATAATCCACTTTATCCACTTTTTTATCCCCACTTTTTCTGACATATTAAGGGATATGGTAACGTCTGCCGGTCATTATCAGAAATGACCAGCAGGAGAGAAGAAATACTATTTTCTGATTGGGGTGGCTATTAATTCTGAATAACGGGACAATTTTGAAGTAGTTTAATCACCGTTCCATATCAATGATTATGAATGGTAACTATAACAACCATTAGGACGACGGTTGAGCCTGGAAGCAGGCTTAGCAAGAATGGAATCAACTGTAAACAAGCTAACTGTCCACCACTATCGCTGTTAGGGCCAAAGAAAGTTGTACAACAAACTGAACAAGTCGGCTTCTTTTTAAACGGACTCGCTTATTTCCTTTGCGTGCTATAAAGGCATGATTATTGCCTATAGTGGCAACCGGGTGATAAGCGGGATAACGGCCTTCGAGGTGTCCCGTTATTTAGAATTAATGGACTCATGGACTCACGCTGCGCATCGGGGAGTTCTTTGCCTCCGCCTTGTCCATTAATTCCACCTCGGCGGCCGTTTTCCCTTACATAAGTTCTGACATGGCAAACAGGACCCTGACACGAGGCTGAGAGGTCTTGCTTTGTCTTGAAGGTACTTATTTTCCATTATCACCCGGAGAGAAGAAATATTCTTTTCTGATTGGCTGGTGGACTGGCTATTAATTCTGAATGACGGGACACCTATGAAGTAGATCTGGTAAAAAAAAGTTTAATCACCGGTCCATATCAATGAACTGAACAAGTCGGCTTCTTTTTAAAAAATTTTCTTTTGCGTGCTATAAAGGCTTGATTATTGCCTTTATTATTGATTATTGATTATTAAAGGCTTGATATGGTGGCGGGTGATAATCAGGATAACGGCTTTGAGGTGTCCTGTTATACGGAATTAATGGACTTGGGCGGAGGAAACTCCCCTCCGCTATGTGTCGGGGAGTTCTTTGCCTCTCGCCCTTGTCCATTAATTCCGTATAAAAGGAGACCTCGAGGTCCATTATCCCTTACATAACGACTAGTGGACAATACAATATCCTGGTTCTTAAAAGACTACTTGCCAAAACAAAAAGATTAACTTGAAACAATGGTCTTTTCAAATAACTGTGTTACCATTTCATTGGTTCTGCCAAGAAACAAAGATGTCTCAATATAACTTTTTTCAGATGTTGCATAGCAACGTATAACTTACTGACTTTTACTTTCAATGAAGTTCCATTGTGATGACTGAACGGACTACTCATGGAATGATATGAAAGTCATGAATCAGAAGCACAAAACCCATTGATGTTGACAGCGGTCATTCATTTTTTTGCGGCAGTTCTTATACAGAATTATACAAACCTCAGAACCTTGGGAAGGCCTGTTCATGTTAATGGAAATTTCTGCAGCATTCTGAAGAGCCGTACAAAAACATTATATAAACATTATCCTGTTTTCAGTTACTGCACTGAGCAGAAGAGTTTGCTCTGCGGTCCTGCTCACTTTGGACACAGCAGACAGAGACGCTCACAGAGCAGAAACGCAGTCAGCAGGCTGGCTCTGTCTGGACCGGCTCCCTGTAGAACATCAGTCCCCTCCGAGAAAACCCTCCAAAACAAACAAGCGCTGCACAGGACTCCCCTCAGAGAAAGACGACACTGGACATTTATCATCGCTGTCTGGCTGACGAGAGGCCCCTGGCACGCACACACGCACGCACACACACACACACACACACACACACACACACACACACACACACACAGACACACACACAGACACAGACACAGACACACACACACACACTGCCCCCCACAAACAGAGATGCACTTGTCAACACATGTGGGCAACACACACCTGGATTTTAAATGGCCATCAGTGGAAACCACTTGATGGATTCCGTCTGCTAACAGTAGATGACCAGCAGGGACCGATGAGCCTCGCGACTGGACAGCCGGGTGATGGATGGGCCAGCCGATTGGATGAAAGTGGGGTGATGATTTATGGCACTTGAGGGGTAGGAGGAGGAGAAGAGGGTGTACATGCACGGTCTCCAAGAGACCATTACTGTGACGGGTCACAACGAGAGACTAAACGAGCTGGTGTGCGTCAGACGAGCTGAACGGAACAGAGCAGAGCAGAGCAGCCTGTCCTGACAGCCACCCTGAAGCTCCTCGCCACCCAGAGAGAGAGAGAGAGAGAGAGAGAGAGAGAGAGAGAAAGAAAGAGAGTCTTCTGATTTGTCTTGTTCTATATGTAATTGTTGCTTTGGCAATACAAGTGCCTATTTATCATGGCATGGATTTGAGAGAGAGAGAGAGAGAGAGAGAGAGAGAGAGAGAGAGAGAGAGAGAGAAAGAGAGAGAGAGAGAGAAAGAGAGAGAGAGAGAGAGAGAAAGAAAGAGAGTCTTCTGATTTGTCTTGTTCTATATGTAATTGTTGCTTTGGCAATACAAGTGCCTATTTATCATGGCATGGATTTGAGAGAGAGAGAGAGAGAGAGAGAGAGAGAGAGAGAAAGAGAGAGAGAGAGAGAAAGAGAGAGAGAGAGAGAGAGAGAGAAAGAAAGAGAGTCTTCTGATTTGTCTTGTTCTATATGTAATTGTTGCTTTGGCAATACAAGTGCCTATTTATCATGGCATGGATTTGAGAGAGAGAGAGAGAGAGAGAGAGAAAGAGAGAGAGAGAGAAAGAGAGAGAGAGAGAGAGAGAGAGAAAGAAAGAGAGTCTTCTGATTTGTCTTGTTCTATATGTAATTGTTGCTTTGGCAATACAAGTGCCTATTTATCATGGCATTGATTTGAGAAAGAGAGAGAGAGAGAGAGAGAGAGAGAGAGAGAGAGGATGTGGCCAAATTCTGGCTGTAAAATTTAGAGCAGCCTGCCTTAACCCAAGGGACAGCCAGTGAGGCCACAACCACCAACAATGCTGTATTTTTGTTATTATTATTATTAGAATTGTCATTTTACTTTTATTTCTTACTTAATTTCCAATTCTGTCATTCTATGTGTACATGTAATTGAGATTTGTCAATAATGTTACTGAAACGTTCATGCCAATAAAGCTTACTTTGAATGAAATTGAATTGAATTGAGAGAGAGAAAGACAGAGAGAGAGAAAGAGAGAGATAGAGAGAGAGAGAGAGCAGGTTAATGGAGATGTAAGTAGGAATATCATCCGACACCATCAGACAAGAGCTTCCACTGCCCCCTTCATGTGGTAGCTACACAGGCCGTGGATGGGTCTTATATAATGTAATTGCGAGTGAAGCTCTCTCTTTCTCTCACACTCGATTTCTACTGTCAAGTAGCCTACATAAGAGGAATGTGAACACGGAGTTCAGACACAGCTGAAGGGCTTCAAGATGGAAGGGGGTGCACTTATGAAAAGCCTCTGAGCTAACCTGCTGGTGATGTGAAATAACATTAGTGGCAAATCCATTTACCGAAAAGGAAGTACAAATCAAAGAACCATTTCCAAAACATTTAAAAAGGACATACACCCCCCATCCCTTCCCTCCCTTTCTCTCTCTGTTGCTCTATCCCTCTTTTTTCAACTAGCTGCAAACTCAATAACGGAAGAATAGAAATGCTGTCTGGTTTTTCCCTGCCCATAGCAGAGGCCGAAGCATTGCTCGTAAGAGCAGAATTGAATTGTGGGAGCAGCAAGCAGAGCCGAGTCTGTTGACACTCTCCAGCTGGAGAGCGACAGGCAGCGTTGCTGAGCATGAAGTTGCCCCACACAGTGGCTCTTTCTGATTTCTCTAAACTAATTACGCCCCTCAGCCACCTAGTCTCAATGAGATTAGGTCCCAGGATTAAAAATGAATAGGGAAATCCAACCAGCTGTAACACTGAGACAGGAAGCAGTGGGGAAAGGCAATTTGGGCGAAACCATAGCCTCCGCTCAGCTAGCCCAGGGTCCTGGCCATGGGATTAAGTGCCCTTAGCACAGCTAGCCCAGGGTCCTGGCCACAGGTTTCAGTTCCCTTAGCATAGTTAGCTTAGTGTACTAGATATGGGTTTCAGTGCCCTTAGCATAGTTAGCTTAGTGCACTAGATATGGGTTTCAGTGCCCTTAGCATAGTTAGCTTGGTGCACTAGATATGGGTTTCAGTGCCCTTAGCACAGTTAGCTTAGCGCACTTCTCCTTTAGAGACCTGTCCTTCATGGGAAACCCGAATTTCCTGTCATCCTCCACAGAGCTCTATGATTGGTTGGACAGCCCTCCTGGACATGTTGTGTACCTGAGGGGCAGGCATCTTTGATCTCACACCTGTACGCTTGGATGGGTTTCCACAGCAATGGGCGGTCAGGCATGGTGGCCTTCGTGCAGGTAAGAGAAGGAAGGTGCCGCACACTCCGAGTAAATGATAAAACGTTTAATAGGCGATAATGTTTCGGCCTACAAGGCCTTCATCAAATCGCAGATCATCAGATCAGATTCATGCAGGTGTCATGGCAACTGTTAAGGGGACACGGGCGGGGGCATTGTGAGAGTTAAAGGGACACCAGGCAATGTTTTCGTGTTAATTAATTATCTATAAATTGTCTAAATTGTCTATATAATTGTCTATATAATTATCTATATAATTGTCGGTATGGTTAAATGACTCATTACGGGGCGAATGAAGGCTCTCTCGCCCGCCCCTACTGCCTGTAGGAAGAATATCCCACTTGCAAGTTCGGTGTATCCTACCCGCCGACCGAAGCAGGATCAGTTTACAGCACAGAGGCAGACTAACGAAACGCTAGAGATTGTTGCAAACGTGTGTATAATGGCAGAGCCGGTGAAGAAGCAGCGAAAACCCTTGACAGAAGACGCAAAGAAAAGGAAAAGAGCTTCAGACCGAGCGAGGGGGAGTTTTGTAGAGAAAAAGCATCAGGCTTGCCTGGTGTCCCTTTAATAAGATGGCCAGGTGACGCCCTATCCTGACTAATGTATACAGTACCTTCAAAGAGGACTACATTTCACGCATAGAATAATGCATAGCATAGGAGAGCTGGGGTGAGGAGTGGAGTGAGAATAAGCCTTCGGCGGAATCTAGAACACTCAACATAATCTCAGAGGGGGTGTGGAGTTGTAACGCTCTCCTCTGCTCTACACTGCACTGTCTATACAGGAAGGACTTCATCAAGGGAGATTTTGTTACCTTACACCCTATATGGTCCAAGACAATAAAGGCTCCAGTAAACAGGAAACTGACTATTTAAACTCCAAAGCACTGTACATCACACAATGATGTACAAATGAATGAAAAAATCTAGTATATTCATACGCTCTCTCTCTCCCTCTCACACACACACACACTCTCACAAACAAACACGCACACAAACACACACACAGTCACTATGCTGCTCAGCAACCATGAAGATTGCACAATATGTTATTAACATGCTACAAGACTGTAACAAATATGCTTTAAAAAACAGTTCAATAAAAAGAAAACTGCAGTAACGGATGTTCCACCTCATGTGCCGGAACGTAATTCATATCAGACCTGGTACAACGTTCAACTTCGGCCATACACCCACAACACAATACCCATGCCAGGTGGGAGGCGGCGATGCCAACTGCGGTGCCAATCCGGATTAGGGGTCAAGAGAGTGTGCGGGCCAGAGCCTGCCATTGTGTTCGTTTTGAACTCTTCCGCTGACAGACACTACAAAGGCCCTTGAGCGGCCCTGTCATAATGGCCAGCCATCAGACTCTTTATTGTTAGAGACACATATTAGTGGAAAATAGGCTCTGCTGAATAATGTATGTGTTCTAGCCATTGGCCTGTGTGGAACCTGTTTGATCAATGTGCCTGTGGTCCCTGTGACCTGTACAGAACCCCTCTATGACCGGAGTGATAAATACCAGTAATGTGATATCAAGACTGCATAAGCCGCGCTGACAAGATAATAGTCCTTTAACCACAGGCATGTATGGCATTTGCTGTTGATGTTGATGTTTATTGTTTATATTTATGTAATGTGAGTATGTGAGGTACGCTCTCTCTCTCTCTCCCGCTCTCTCCTAGTGCAGACATTGTGTATGTTTGCTTAGCAACCCCTGCCTCTCACAGATTTAGACATAGCTACCGCATGCACATATCTGTAAACAGCATCTTCTCCGTGTCTCTCTAAAACACACACATTATCTTTCACTCTTTCACACACACACACACACACACACACACACACACACACACACACACACACACACACACACACACACACACACACACAAACACACATATCCTCACTTTTTGACTCAATCTCTGTCTCTCTCTATCTATCTCTCTCTCTCTGTCACACACACACACACACACACAAACAAACATGCATTTAAGTCAGCCCATCTCCCAATGTTAAATAGCTCTGTGAATATGGTGCTACATGAGCCTTTAACATCAATAGCACGTCAAAGCGACCCCCCCCCCCCCCCACACACACACACACACACACTCATGCATTCAGGAACAGACAAACTACCAACCACCTAATTTGACAGCAGCCAAAATGCCCTTGA
>NW_027468650.1:13747024-13749524 GCF_046254945.1 Alosa pseudoharengus | reverse complement strand
CACACACACACACACACACACACACACACACAGTACACACACACACACACACACACACACACACACACACACACACACAAACCACTCTCACCCTGGATTCAATTCAGTTCAACTGAATGGCTTTATTGGTCTGACTGTTCACACACACAAACACACACACACACACACACACACACACACACACACACACACACACACACAATGCTGCACTCTTTCTCTCTTCCTTCATGATCCCTTCTTTCTCTACAAGTCATGACCATTGTGAGAAGCAGCTCCACCCCCTCCCCTATCCTCCGCTGTAGCAGTGGAATGGGGCCCACTGTATTGGACTCTGTTGTGCTAATGAGACTCTGCTCACTAGATATTGACTAGACTAGATATTGCATGATTCTATCAGCAATGCCCATTCAGCGTGTCATATGAGCTACGCTATAGTACTGTACACTTCCACAGCCACATTACCAGATGAAAACCCCACATCCAAACATGCTCACAATCTGTTAGCCACACAACCACCAGGCGTTATTACCGTAAAGAATATTAGAGATTTAGATAACACTGGAACAAACATTACTTTACTGTGCTGAATAAATGAAAGGCCGTGCCCTGTGATGGGCAAATCACGGTCCACCAAGTTTCCAGAGAATAAGAAATAGGGAAGATAAGAATGGCTTACAGTAAGTAGGTAATCAGAAGTGCATGTGGTGCCTGTGTATGTGTGTGTGTGTGTGTGTGTGTGTGTGTGTGTGTGTGTGTGTGTCTGTCTGTGTGTATGTGTGTTTGTCTGTGTGTACAGTATGTGTGTGTGTGTGTGTGGTACCTGTGTATGTGTGTCTGTCTGTGTGTGTGTGTGTGTGTGTGTGTGTGTGTGTGTGTGTGTGTGTAGTTGAGCCAGGCCTACACTGTCAGAGTTCTGGCTATGTCAGTCCTATGTCAGGACATATGGGGTCAATACACACTCCATTTGTGTGTGTGTGTGTGTGTGTGTGTTTGTGTGTGTGTGTGTGTGTGGGAGTGAGAGAGGTAGGACTGTATGGGACAAAGAGCCCCCTGTCCTCTCCCTCGCCTCTGATTTAAAGCTCAGCTTATATTCACCTGCCATCTCACCAACCAAAGGCATGCAGGAGGAAAGATGAACACAGAGAGGGTGAGCTGTAATTCACACACACACACACACACACACACACACACACACACACACACACACACACACACACACACACACAAACTGTCCCCAAACACACACACACACACACACACACACACACACACACACACACACACACACTCGACTGTTTCCCATCAGAGAGTTTAGTGGAGTGTTTCCGTCTTCAGTTTGGATTACAAGTAAGAGAAATGCGCTGACCAGACATGTATACATCACAGCAAGATAAACTTGACATGCACACAGGACATGCCATTTTCCATGGAAAGAGAACACACACCCACACACACCCAAGCATGGTCTAAGGGAGTAGATCACAGCGAACAAACATTAGGCTTGCCATTTAAATTGAACAATAAAGAAAGTTTAAAAAAGAAACAAAATAAAGTAAAATAATAAAGAAACAAAAAAGTCCTCAAAGAATATTGCATTCGCCTCTGTTTGCCGAATTGGAATGCATCTGAGTTCTGCCGATAATCCGCTAGAGAATCTATATGGCAGAGATCATGGCCAATCAACGCCATATCTGAATCACCTGCTGTCTTCCTCCATCTTCCTCCATCACTTTCTCTAGACGTGCTGCAGCAGGAGACAGGAGAGCTCTCGTGATGAGAGAATATGGCTGCAAATTGCCCGATAATACACCCCTTTGCTTTCCTCCGTCTATGCATATCAAGTAGCCCACACCTGACTGCCCAGGGCCCGAACTGAGAGTCGGACTTGAGAGTCTGCTGTGAGGCTAATCTGGTCTGGAACTGACAGCTGCCGCTTACAAACTCAAAAAGGGAACATTTTTGATTATACAAAGCCATAAAGTGGGTTTGCTTTTCAGAGATGATTGGCATCTGATGCAGCAGAGACAGTTGAACTGACAGACACTCCTGACGTGTGCTGATGTGGAGAAACTACAGATGATCTCAAATGGAGTATCAATATTTATCTCTCTCTCTCTGCCTGCCACTCCAAACGCAACTTTCTCCATTTTTCACTCCATCAGAGATGTAGAGAGCATTTTAAAAAACATCAGCGCTCTTATAATTGCTTGTTCCGCTAGTAAAGCTGGTTCTGAAGCCATTTTAAGTTTTCTTCAAAGTTCTTATTAAGTTCCTCCTTTGCCATTCTAGTGTGTTCTTTCATTCAGCTGGTGACATCAGCTTCCACCTCCACCTCCTCGTCTTCCTCTTCATCTTGGTCTGCTTTTATACTTTTCACTTTGGTTCTTGTCATCACTCAGATTCCATCTTCATCTTGTGGCTCGATTCACCTCTCTGGTGAAGCACTAGGCTTGAAAGGTGCTGCACTAATACTAGTGATTATTCTGAGTGTCAGAAGAAG
>NW_027468650.1:13737024-13742024 GCF_046254945.1 Alosa pseudoharengus | reverse complement strand
GGTGGAGGCCATCTCAGTGGACACTGGTGATTTTTCTCCATCTTGTAACGGTGCGCTCTGGTGCTATGCAAGTGTGTGTGTCATCACTTTCACATATGGACACAGAACAGCTGGGCCAGTATGTAAACATGCTGAATAAGGACTAAGGCTCTCTGGGGCCATCCTCTCCCTTCCTCCCTACTTGACCCCCCTCCCTCTCTCTCTCTCTCTCTCTCTCTCTCTCTCTTTCTTTGTCTCTCACATTATTGTTCTGCTGTAAACAAAATAATATCTTGTTTTCACCATTTTGACGCACCAGTGCATTCCATATGTCACTGCACTGAATGCCGCTGCTAGTTTGCTAATGGTTGTTGGTTTTAAGACTCTCCGAAATCACCCCCCACACACACTCTCTCTCTTTCTCTCTCTCCCCCTCTGTGTCTCTGTCCTTCTTCACCTTCACTTCCTCCTTCCCTCTTCTCCTCCTCTCTCACTTCACCACTGAAAAAAAACAGCCTGTCCAGCTTAAGGTGGTTTGCTGGTTGACCAGCTTGTTAACCAGCTTGTTTGACCACCCTATGATGGTCTTGCAAAAACATACCCTCAGCTGGTTTACCCAGCTTACGATGGTAATTCAGCTGGTTTTGCTTGTCATACCACCTCAAGCTGGAAATTTTATCTGGTATTACTGGTCTTACATTGCTGGTCATTCTAGCAAACCAGCATGACCATCTTACACCAACAATGTCAAGCTTGGCAGCCTGGTCACCAGCATGACCATCTTACACCAGCTATTTCCCAGATGGCAGGCTGGTCACACCAGCATAACCAGCTTCCTCAGATGGTCACACCATCAGGTGAACCTGGTGAACCAACCAGCTACACCAGCAAAGACCAGCAAGAGCTGGAAGAAAACCAGCAAAGACCAGCTAAAACAGCTAGAACCATCTACCAGCATAAGCTGGTAGCTTATTTTTCAGCTAGCTGTTTTTTTCAGCAGAGTTGTTCTATCTCTCTTTTTTCCCTCTTAGCCGTCCTCAGACAGATGAGCCAGGTCAGGTCAGCATTGCCTTGGCCCACCTCTAATAACATACTTTATGCTCTCTCTCTCTCTCTCTCTCTCTCTCTCCCTCTCTCTCTCTCTCTCTCTTTTTCTCTCTCTCGATAAAAAAATTATTTTTTTCAAAATAAATCCAAATAAAAGTCAGAGAACAAAACTCTTGAAGAGGTGCAGTAATTGTAAGGTATCTCTTTCATTGACAGTGCTCTCAGTCATGTACTGTACACACACACACACACACACACACACACACACACCCACACACATACACACACACACACACAAACATGCACACACACACACACATACACTCACACACACATATGCACACACACAAACATACACACACACACACACACACACACACACACCCACACACATACACACACACACACAAACATGCACACACACACACACATACACTCACACACACATATGCACACACACAAACATACACACACAGACACACACACACACACACACACACACACACACACACACACACACACACACAAACACACACACACACATGAGGGGAAGCCACCAGTGAAAAGAGCTGAGCAGGAGACGAATCGCCCTTCAAGGGACACAGTGCTTAGTGTCCATCCGCTTCCCGATGGAGCCCCAAATCAATATGACATCAAGATAAAGTGCTGCTAATAATAGCGCCGCCCCATTGGGCGAACAGGCCACTGGAACAGGTCCTTACGCCATACTGGGACGAGGCAAATACAGGCAGCTTCACAGGAGGAGAGCACAGAAGCCTCCACACACACACACACACACACACACAGAAACAGGCAGAAACACACAAAAAATGTATGAAATCTGCCTCTATGTGTGTGTGTGTGTGTGTGTGTGTGCGTGAGCACTCATGTGTGTGTGTGTGTGTGTGTGTGTGCGTGTAGTGGATTAGCACACGATTCACACGCTAGTGAAGTGTGTGTCCAAGCAGCCTGCGGGAGAGAAAATGCTTTCCCCTCCCTTGACCTCCTAGGCAGACGCTGAAACCGATGCTCTCTCCGGACACAGCTCTACATAGCAGCCACTGAAACGCTGCCCGGACATGATGGACGGACTGGTTGTAACAACTGTGTTGTTTTTATTTTCTCTGCACTGAACTGTAGTGACCCCAGCAAGAGCTCCAGGTGAAACCAAATGAGCTGATTTCCATTCACAAATCAAACAGAACAGACAGTCACACTCCACTCATAAGGATACTACAAAAACACACACCACAAAAACACACACACAGTCACACTCCACTCACAAAGATACCACAAAAACACACACACAGTCATACTCCACCTACAAAGATACCACAAAAACACACACCACAAAAACACACACACAGTCATACTACACTCACAAAGATACCACAACAACACACACAGAGTCACACTCCACTCACAAAAGATACCACAAAAACACACACACAGTCACACTCCACTCACAAAGATACCACAACAACACACACACAGTCACACCCTACTCACAAACATACTAGAAGCCACTTACCATATAGATGGATTTATGAGATCACAGAGACAGTGCTCTAAGTCAACGCACACGCTCAAACATACACACACACGCACACACATACCCACACACACAAACATAGCAGTGCCTCATCAATCCCCATGCTATTCACAGAGTACCGCCCTCTCTCTCTACTCTGTTGTTGTTTTAGCCAACTTATCTCATTCTCTCCCTCCCTCCCTTTCTCTCTCTTTCCCTCCCTCTCTCTCTCTCTACTTGACTCTGCGTTGTGGCTTTAGTCGGCTAGCGTAGCTTCATGGAGCAGCTAATGAGGCGAAGCCAGTACCGCGGTGCTACCAGCTTGCACCTTGTCATGACTCATTATTTGTGTGTCAACAGCTGGCTGAGGAGACAACGCACCACGATAAGCAACCTCTGTCGAGTGGCGATAACCTCTGCCGCAGCTCGGCTAGCAGCGTGTGGACTTGCTGCTCGTCTCCATAACGACACGTTAGACGGTTAAATGGGGGTCCTCCTTCAGACTAACATGATTGGTGGGCCTGCTGCAGCATTGGCCAGATCTGGCGGCGGCCAAGATTGCTTTCAAATGGCCCTACTCTCAGATTACGACATCTGATAGTGTGCTTGTTTGTTTGTGAGGTCAAGTTTATTTATTTGGTTTTCGCTCCTCTTCACACAAGCAGATGTTAGCGAGCGTGATCCAGAGAGGTTATGCTGACACGCATGACATGCAAGTAGGGAACAAACCATCCAGAAGTTTCTCAGCTGCTTCACTTCCACAGGGACCGTTCCCTACTTCCTCTTCCCCAGGGATGCCACTTAGGCAGGGGAACGGGGCGCCAAAAGACACAGAGTCCAACGTGGAGCTCTGTCACTCCACACTTCCTGGCCTGCAGCTGCTTGAGCTCTGGCCCTATACTGATGCTCGCTGCCTACTGCATGCTAGCTGCACCAGTGTCTGCCCATTAGCAGTCACCTCAACAGGACCACCGCTCACAGTGTTTCCCACAGAACTAAATTCTATTTGTGGGGGTAGGTTTGCAGAATTAACTTCAATTCAACAGTTTACATTACATTAACATTTTAACAAATTAGCGTAGCGTGGTTATGATGAACCAGATTTAAGAACAATTTAGTACAACCTGGAAAATCATTGTGTGGTGGTCAATGTTGATATTGTGGTGGACCGCCACAAATAAGTCAATGTATAGGAAACACTGGCTCACATCGCATCCATATCCACTCTCAAAGGGGGTCTTACGTAACACCTGTGCTCTGGGACTGCAAAAACAAAACCTCGTTTGCTTCAGCCAACACCCAACAATTTGGTCAGGAACAAAACTATCATGTTTACAAATCTATTTGAAAAACACATTCACAAAGCTCATATGTTTGCATTGTTTTTGCCCTTCACACCCTGGCCATCGATCTCATAGTGTGTGAACAAGAATAAAAAAAAAGCTGCCTGCTTTCACACATGCTAAACAATGCGCTAACACCTAAAACTGAAAAAAGCTGTCATGTATACAAAAAAATTCTAAAGCTATCCTCTCACTCTCAAACCACAAACCACTTTTTGCAAGTGAAGTCCTGTAGTTTGTGTAGAATTGATTTGCATTTCTACTGCCGTTTGGCATGCGTATCAAGCATCACCTGTGCCGAGGGCAATGACCTCCGAGTCTTTCATGAGGCGAAGGGCCCGGTGAAGGCTTGCGTTATCAAATTAAATAATTGATGTAGAGAGATTGGGCCGACCACTCAGTGGAATGAGCTGTGACGGGGTAAGAGGTCGGGCTTGATGTTGCCCGCAGGGAGACGGGTGGGGTAGTTAAAGGTGGGGTGAAGTGTGAGTGCGGCAGGTGGAGGGGGTAGGGGGTGTGAGGAGTCAGGTTGTTGGTGGTGTCAAAGTCCTGACTGAACAGTGGCACTTAAGAAAATGAAGGCTGCTATTAATAAGGGCCAAACCTTTTGTGCTGGTGAACATGAAACGGACAAGACGCGGAGATGGAAAAACCATGGCGACATGACAAGTCAAAGGTGCTTTAGCAAACACCTGATGAGGTCAAAGGTCAATGTGCTTTAACAAACACCTGATGAGGTCAAAGGTCAATGTGCTTTAACAAACACCTGATGAGGTCAAACAGGAAGAGGTGTTTGCCCTCAAGGGCATGGAACATCCTCGCTTCTAAGAAAGCCGTTTTCTCTAGGAAGCAGAAGGCACCATAAACTCTGCACTCAATAAATATGTACTTCACCTGATAACTCACATACACTATAAATCTGCCACTAGCCAATTTGTTGAGCATTAATATTTCAGGTGGAACCGCTGTTATTCAGTGTGAGCCTATTCATCAGTTATACTGCATTCTCCCTGAACAACGACAAGGCATGCTGCAAGCTCACATACGGGATATTTGTTGCGCTGTTTACAATTAGTGCGCATTGGTGCGAGGGTCACATA
>NW_027468650.1:13729524-13732024 GCF_046254945.1 Alosa pseudoharengus | reverse complement strand
CGATGGCCAGCCGCGTGGTGTGTGGACCGTACAGGAAGTCGCAGGTGCACGGCTTCTGCATGATCTCTGCCCGCGTGTAGCCGCACATGTGGCAGAAGCCGTCATTACAGAAGATGATGCCGCAGTTCTCCACGCGGGCGTTGGCGATGACAAACTTTCGACCTGAGGGGAGAAATATATGAATAATACATTGTAATGTTCTGTAATATAACATATATTATAGTGTATATCGCTATGAATAATGAAACATATGTATACATATCTACAACACATTTGAAAACAGGACATATTTGTTATTAGATTTTCTGTGTGCTATACTATATCATAAATATGAATGTGTGTGATTATTTACGTATGTATTGAAACAATCTTGAGAAAAACATTTGTGATGAATAAAGACAGCTACTGATAATGAAAAAAACTTTAATTTACTTTACTTTACTTATTACTATAGTATTAATGTTGAAAAACAAAAAAGTTTATTTTATGTCACAAGCAATAGGGATGGTTTGTTTGTTTGAACTGATACGCAATTTCAGACTTTAACGAGCTTCTGACATTTTTGGAATAATTCAAAGGGTGATGCAGCAGAATCTGAAAGATCTCCAAGAGGCCATGAGTCATGTTCTATTACAGAGGCGATGAGTCATGTTCTATTACAGAGGAGGGAAATGTGAAACAATGCTGGTAATTCAAAGTAATATCCAATGGTTGCCAAACCTCATCCATGCAAACACACACATGCACAAGGACACACACACACAAACACAATCATTCTGAAGGAGTGCTACTAACTCAAGTGCAAATGCAAATGATCTGTGATGGAATAGAGAAATCATCTCTCTCTCTCTCTCTCTCTCTCTCTCTCTCTCTCTCTCTCTCTCTCTCTCTCTCTCTCTCTCTCTCGACTGCGACCTACTTGGATGGGCATCAGTAAGTGAGAGATGCTGCAGTGTTAGGATCACTGACGTAAGCTCTCAGAGCCCTAAGCCTCCTCTACTGGGCTGCTGTCCCTGCCATTAGGAGCACACACACACACACGCACGCACGCACACACATGCACGCACGCACTCACTCACTCACGCACACACACACACACACACACACACACACACACACACACACACACACACACACACACACACACAAACAAACACACACACACAAGCAAACACATACTCTCTCTCTCACTCTCTCTCTCTCTCTCTCTCTCTCTCTCACACACACACAAATACTTTCTCTCTCTCTCTATCTCTCTATCTCTCTATCTCTCTCTTACACATATGTGTGTGTGTGTGTGCACATGTGTGTCTCACACACTTCTCTCTCTCACACACACACACACACACACAACTCTCTCTCTCTCTCTCATACACACAAACACACCCCTCTCTCTCTCACACACACACACCTCCTCACTCACACCACTCCCCATCCCCCAAAACACACATACCCTAAATTAAAATATCCACTGTTCCTCGATTGCAGACACATACAGCTGTGGACACCACCAAAGTGTCATTTTTACAGCATCCTACTACTTTCAAGTGGTATGGTGTGCTGTCCAGCAGTTGGTTCCCTTGTTGTATAGTGGCCACCACTAATTGGAGAGCCATTGGAGAGTTCATACAGAGCCTTGACTGCACCCTCTATCACATCATGTACGTTACTTGGACCCCATATGTACATACAAATTAAATTTGGAAAGTATAGCACTGGCCTTGACCTCAACAACACACACACACACACACACAGACACACACACACACACACACACAGACACACACACACACACACACACACACACACACACACACACACACACACAGACAGGCCTTCAGTCGCCTCATCTGCAGCGTCCTGGGGCTGTCCATCTGCTCTTGACGGATATAAACACGGGAGATACGGGGGAAGGAGAGAGGGATAGAGAGAACAAGAGAGAAAAGTGTGAAAGAGAGAGAATGGGAGAAGAGAAAGGGAAAGAAAGAGTGGGGTTAAAGGTAACAAAGCAAGTCTTTCTGTACGTGTGTGTGTGTGTGTATCTGTGTGTGTGTGTGAGTGAGAGAGAAAGAGAGAGAGAGAGAGAGAGGTGTTGTGAGGGGGGGTGTATGTGTGTGTGAGAAAGAGAAGTGTGTGTGTGTGTGTGTGTGTGTGTGTGTGTGTGTGTGTGTGTGTGTGTGTGTGTGTGTGTGTGTGTGTGTGTGAAAAAGACACCAACACACAGATAGATAAAGTGTGAGAGGAAGGAACGGTGTGAGGCAGAAAGGGAGACCTGGCAAGCAGCACAGCATCCTCTGATAGGATCAGCAGCGCTCTAGTGCCGTGTCATATCACACACGCACACACGCACACACACACACACACACACACACACACACACACACACACATACACACACAAACCCTAGAGACACACTCACGCCTTCTCTCTTTCTCTCACACACAAACACCTTACACACACTCAGACTCTCTTTCTCCCTTTCTGTGTCTCACACACACAC
>NW_027468650.1:13707024-13712024 GCF_046254945.1 Alosa pseudoharengus | reverse complement strand
AATTTTCACCTCAGTTGGGCAGAGCTGGCAGTAGTAGGCACAGCGAGTGCCCGCGTGTGCCCTTACCGCGTACCCACAGAGGTGCCAAACAGAGGCAGGCCACCTGGTCCCCATGGGCTTCAGATGGGCAGTGCCCGTCTGCCTGCCCGCCTCGCCCAGCATCTACCCCACACTGACCATCAACCCCCGGCTGGGCCTGGTTTTCCATGTGGTTGCAGCCCCAGCCTGTATCACCCTGCCCAGCCCCATATAGTCATGCTCAGTGGGCAGATCACATGTCCAGAGCGACTGAGAACATGAAAAAAGGGATAAATAAAAGCCAGAGTGATTTGCATCGTGATGGCACGGTGGTGGCTGGCAGGCCCTCGCTCGACTCGCATGGACAGAGGGACAAAGTAGTGTCAGCATCGCCACCACAACGTGGCCTTATCTGCGTAACATGGGCGAGATCTAGCAGCGCAATAATGAAGCAGAAACCTGAGGTATTACTGTATGTGAATGTGTTTTGAGAGTGGCAGAGTAAACGAGAGACTTAGATCGCATCACCCTTATCTCTACATCAATCAAACCTTTTCTAAGCTGTGCATTTGGGAAATTGTGTAAGACTATGGGTAACTCCTTAAAGGGATGTATTCAGGATCCTATATTGTTGTTGTCTTCGACATAATTTGAATTAGAAAACCTAGAACGCAATAAAAAAGATAATAGACTTTGAAAGTCATCAATGAACCTCCACGCAGTGACAGAATCACTCTGCATGGCGAAGGGGACTATTACTGTACAACGAGGAGCAGGTAGCCAAAAATGCCGATGAGATGGTTTAGGATTGCCCGGTTTGGAACCGTTTCTGCATCGAATTAGAAACAACAGTAGGATGTATTACAGACTAAACAAAGTTGTTTAGCTAGACAGCATAAATAATTGAACGTAATGGGTATGATGAGCAAACAACAGACAGTTTAAATGCAGACTATTTATAAACACAATATGCGGACATTAACTCTGATAAAAATCTGCAAATCCACTGAGAAACTTTGTCATTCCAATTATGCAATTTATCATCTTTAATTGTGTGCGTGAAACACGCCCAGGCTAAATAGGACCTATAAAAAAAATCCTCTTAATTTATCTCCCAGCAGTATTAATTAAATTGAAAATAATTTGAAATGAACAAGGAAACCCTTGTTGGTAGATAGTCTGGGCTGTTTGGTGTTATGAATACAGAAGAACTGACAACTGCATTATTGTATACGTGTATCAGTATAAAGACAAATGGTAACAAGGTCTGCTTTAATTTATTTTGAAACAAGACGACTAATTGTTAGTACTGTCATTACAACTTACAATTTTATTAATATTATTTTACATTATTATTAATAATATTAATACTAATGATAATAATAATAATAATAATAATAATAATAATAATAATAATAATAATAATAATATTTAATGCCGTTATTACTATAATATTATTCAATGGCATTAGCTATTTGCATGATTAACTTTCGAAATACTGTTGTACATTTATAAAAAAATAAATAAAAAATGTCTGATCAGCGTTTGTTACTATGTGTGTGTGCACAGTTTTTCTGAAAAGACTAAATTAGAATAATGGCACAGAACAAGAACAGGATGCAAAGAAATCATCCAATAATCTTACTGTGACTCTCGAATTTCCTGATGATGGTATCGAGGAAAGTGTTCTGCGGCGCCACGTGTCCCCGTCGGACCGGCATCCTTGCATTCGCCCTCCGGACTTTTCTGACTTTCTGAAGCCAAAGCTAACCTTTACGCGCGGAGCCACTTGGCAATGGTCACTGCGTCCTCGGTACGAGGGGCTGTACGCTGTAATCCGCAAGCGATACACAGTCTTGAGAACTTCATCAGACACCGACAGGGTAGCCTTTAAAAGGAAAAAAAAAAAAAATAGGAGAGCAGCTTTGGGAAAACGAGCCGTCACTTATCCCCACCACAGTTTCCAGTTTCCAAGGGTTAACGGTGCGCGGGTTTTGTTTACGTCCGTCTCTGGACTGTCAAAAATGATATCCGTTCCTCTGTTTACAGAACGATGACGCGCTTGGTTACTCGGTGACATTTGCGAGGGAAAACTCCGGGGATGAAGACTCGAACGCCCAACCGTGGAACCTTTGGCTCCGCCACAGTTGCGTCTTTTTTTTGCTTCTCTTTGTCCCTGCAACGCTTTTCTTGAAGCAAACCTCTTTGTTAGGATTAGCCAATAAAAATATGGAAATGAGGCGTGAGTTTGACTAGGAAAGATGCAGCCATGTAGGAGTCGTGCTTCTCACCCGAGGTCTCAACGCAGATGATCTCGGTTCACCGGTGGCGACGGCTGCACCTCCTTAACCCTTTCCGTATCGACGGAACAGCCAGAAAAACCGAAAACACAATGAAGACAAAGAGCTTCGTCAGCACCTACCAACACCCTTCTTCAACTTTATAATTTCATACCAGATATTTATTGCACAGATCCTAAGGTCTACATGTCGCCAAACTACGAGCGTCTAACCACACTGATATGTTGTGTGCTAAACAAATACAAGTGAAATGGGTGCGGTGAACAGATGGACTGACAGGTGTGTGTTTATAATTTGAATGTTTAGGTGTCCTGCCCTCTGCTAACATTATGCGCCAGTGTGCTATTGAAATATTAGTTTTTGGGTAGACTAGCAACTCTCACCTCCCCATGCAAAAAAAAACATAAATGTGTCACTCGCAAACAAACAAAATTGTATTTTTTTTCTTTCTCAAAAACATGCGTGAACTTACCCGTCTAGGCTAAGTGTGTTTTTATTTCTTGTTATTTTGTGTACAGAGCGGTCGCTTTGTTTATTTTGTATGGGGGTTACCTTCAATTGTGCTGTGTATGAGGTCCTCAGACTGCTTGATACGTCATCGTCTAAACACAAGCTGAGTGTGCGGGGTTCCCCTACCATCACTGGAAGACAGACACAAAGGCTACCCGCATGGATGCGTTGATACCATGTAACCACAGCTCTGAACGTATTCCTAATTTTTAAACACGCCGGCCAGAAGCGCCAATCTCCACACAGCACATCCTTGGATGCTGGCACGCTGGACACGATGAGCTTTGGGTGATGAACGCGTGTTGTTTCTGGACACTTCGGAGTGCCAGGGGTGATCCGGTAGCTTCCACGTGGGGGCGCGCTGCGCAATCTCCCAGCCGGCACGCCACTCCCTTATTTAGTCAGGAGAGCTTCAGCGCGAGCGCCAGTCCAGGCGGCATCCTCTGTGAAATCTTCCAGCCTGCCTCCCTGGTGCCCCCCCCCCACACACACACACACACACACCACACCACCTCCCCTCTGTGTCTCTGTACTGACATAAAGTAGGCCCGTATGAATGGAGGCAAATCTTCCTTGTGTATACAGATATCACAGAAAGTTATTTCACATGCTGTGCCATTTCATAAATCAAGCTTGTTCGTGTTAAACTTCTATTTTTTTCAAATCTATGGCCTTGTACTGTTACCCAACAACTTACCCTCTTCAGTCATTATGCTGTGCAAGCAAAGTATTTTAAGCACTGAATCAACTGTCAAATAGAGGTATCAAGCACACAATCAGAGTGTTTCAAAGGATGTGGTTTATTGTTGTTGACAGAGGAGTGAATGTTTTAAGTAGTAAGAAACACAGCAATCATATAAAACATCAGCAGTATAAAAAGAGTTTATATAAAACAGACATAAAATAGTTATTCACAACTGTAGTACAACACAGTTATAAAGGTCGCCATGGCAGCATGGTGCTATTGGGTATAATAATGTCAGAGTTTCAGAAGGCACTCTAGGAAAAAGAAATCAGTCATATAATGACTCAGGGCTAGAAGAGCACACTCGACAGAGATGCGAGCACAACATCGGACATCAGGGCTGCCATCTTCTCCACACGTCTCCTCAGCGTTTCGACAAATCCCCTCCTGCCACAAAGGAAAACAACATGAGTGAGTGTCACAGTCCATGCAGAGCAGACCCAAGAATCTGTGCAGCTGTGGTCTGACCGTGCTGTCACGTACATTGGCAACCCATTTGTTATATAAGTATATATACTATTTTGATATATTGGAATTTGGTCTCTGTATTTATCCCAATCCGTGAATTAGTGAAACACACACAGCACACAGTGAACACACAGTGAGGTGAAGCACACACTAACCCGGAGCAGTGAGCTGCCTGCTACAACGGAGCTCGGGGAGCAGTGAGGGATTAGGTGCCTTGCTCAAGGGCACTTCAGCCGTGGATGTGGGCATGGGAGAACAGTGCTCAACCACTTTCCTTGCCCACATTTTCCCTACTGGTCGGGGATCAAACCGGCAACCCTTCGGTTACAAGCCCAAAGCCCTAACCAGTAGGCCACGGCTACCCAAATGGTAGTTCTGTGGGGCATTTTTGACTTCATAGAGACAGGCTGGTGTACAGTAGACAGAAAATGGGAGAGTGCTTGGGAATTGGTTTAAAAGAAGTGCCTACCTAATGCTCTAAGCCCTTATATACTCATGTTACTGAGAAGTTAAAACCTGTTGGGGGTTGGATGACCACCACGGATCAGGCTCATACTCGGGTCCCTGAGGGTAGAGTATGGGTATATACGTAGAGTATGGCATGCATGGTAGAGGATACTACCACCACCAATGCAAACCTAATGCATTACTATTCAGCCGTTCCATCTGACTGCCTATGAAATAGCATAAAAGACACTCAAACACTACACACGGTATTTCCAGTGAACCCTTCTGAGAATCCATTCAGTCCCATGCACACCACAGCTGTGTACAACAGAGATGCACTGGCTCGATGCACTAAACCACACTCTTCATGCAGAGCCGGCGCACAGCAAAGGGGTTCTGGCCATCAACGCACATCCGTCAAGCGACAGCGAGAGTAACACGGGCCGATGGCACGGGGCTGGGCCCTCCAATACATGTCGGGGTGTGTATTCAATTAGCTAATGCAATCAGCC
>NW_027468650.1:13682024-13699524 GCF_046254945.1 Alosa pseudoharengus | reverse complement strand
GAGAGAGAGATGGAGAGAGAGAGAGATGAAGAGAGAGAGAGAGAGATGAAGAGAGAGAGAGAGAGAGATGAAGAGAGAGAGGGAGATGAAGAGAGAGCTGTGATGATGGAGGACTCCTTCACCTCCCAGGGCTCCCTGTACAGGACTGATATCATGACACACAATGCACTTTATCCCTCTCCATTGCACTGTTAATGATAATGACAGCACAGCCATTTACTGTGAAGCCAGTTCATGCCATGATATCATGACACACAATGCACTTTATCCCTCTCCATTGCACTGTTAATGACACTAAGGTTAAGGTTTGAGAAAGAATGTCTCTGTAGTAGCACTGCAATGAGATGGGTAGATTCAGGATTACTCTGGACCATGTTAGGGCAATTCCACGCAAAACTGTCACGTCCATAACGCCAGTAAATACCATGGCATTGTGTTGGCGTTATGGATACGACAGTTTTGTGTGGAATTGCCCCCTATCATTAGCCTGCATGGTGAGTGTGTGATGGACCATCCTATCATTAGCCTGCATGGTGAGTGTGTGAGTGGACCTGGTTGCAGTGGGATTGAAAGGGACAGAGGAGGGGGAGGGGTACAAGCTGGTTTCTGTTGGTTACCTGGGAATTCCTTCATACACACTGGACAGCAGCTCCCTCCCTCCAGAACCTTCACTTCACCCTGGATGAGAGAGAGAGAGAGAGGGGAGGGAGAGAGACAGTGAGGGATGTATGCAGGAGAGAAATGTCATTCCCTCTGGCTAGGCTCAAAATAGCTCCTGGGTCTGTATGTGTGTGTGTGTGTGTGTGTGTGTGTGTGTGTGTGTCTGTGTGTGTGTATGAGAGAGAATCACCCTCCCTAGCAGAGAGTAGCACCAGTCACTGACAAATGACCGACTACATCTCCCAGAGTGCACTGCTCTGGGGCGGGGCCTGGGTGAGCTCCCCTGTGTCCCCCTGCGTGAGTGAGTGCACGGTGCTGGAGGTGAACCAGGGCGCTCATTTGAATGGAGTAATGAGAGTTGGGGGCAGCAAGGCAGACGTTTAGTGCACTACCGACTACAGGTCAATATGTTAGAAATGGAGACTAAGCAGAGGTCAGACATGGAGGTCTGGGGGTGAGGAGGAGAGGAGGAGAGGAGGAGAGGAGAGGAGAGGAGAGGAGGGGAGGAGGAGAGGAGAGGAGGAGAGGAGAGGAGAGGAGAGGAGGGGAGGAGAGGAGAGGAGGGGAGGAGGAGAAGAGGAGAGGAGTGGAGGAGGAGAGGAGAGGAGGGGAGAGGAGGGGAGGGGTGAGGAGGAGAGGAGAGGAGAGGAGGGGAGGAGGAGAGGATGAGGGGAGGAAAGGAGAGGAGGAGGGGAGGAGGGGAGAGGAGGAGAGGAGAGGAGGGGAGGAGGGGAGAGGAGGAGGGGAGGAGGGGAGAGGAGAGGGGTGAGGAGGAGAGGAGAGGAGGAGAGGAGGGGACGGGGAGGATGAGGGGAGGATGGAGGAGAGGGAAAGAAAGAGAGGAGGAGGGGGCATGGGGAAAGGGAGGGGAAAGGAGAGGAGGAGAGGGGAGAAGAAAGGAGGGGGGTGGGCTAGAGAAACTGAAAGAAAGCGGCTGGAGAGATGAGAGAGAGATGGAGGAGAAGAAAAAAAGAGGAGAGGAAAGAGGAGGAGGACTGAGGGGAGGAGGGACCTGAAAGTCACTTACACACACATACACACACACACACTGGGCGCATGGGACATGTTGTGTGTCCAAAGCTGCTGACCTGATCCTGACACACATAAACATGCAAAATCAGACACACACACACACACACACACCCCAGCGGAACCTCCTCCCTCTGAAATAAGCTTCTGAGTGTGTCATGTCTTACCTCTTTGCACTGTAAAGGAGGACAGATTGACTGGCATCTCTTCTGGCCGTTAACACAGCGGCACAACAGGCAGTCCATTTCCCACTCCGAGCCAGCCTACACACACACACACACACACAAACACACACACACACACTTATAAATAAATATATACACAGAATGAACATATGATACATACACACAGAGATTGTGCACACACACACATACACATTAACACACACACACACACACACACACACACACACACACACACACACACACACACACACACACACACACAAACTCAGATAATTTAAGGATATTTACACTTTCAGTAATAATGCTAAACAACACCAAAAAAAATATCATAATTGTTCAGTCAAAAGGCCCCTCAGAGGAGGAGGAGATGCACAAGTGCGTGTTTGTGTTTGTGTGTGTGTGTGTGTGTGTGTGTGTAATCCAACCCCCCCCCCCCCTTGCCGCCCATGCTGCAATGGCTCTCTCTGGCATTTCTACAGTGTTCATTAGGGCTACAATTACCAGCCATCAGCCACCTGTCGTACAACCCATTGGCCATGGCCGGCCGAGCTGGAACAACACAAGCGTTCCGCGTGTGTGATATACCACACCCCCCCCCCCCACCCCGGCAGCATAAAGGCTTAGACAAGAGTGGCGTCTCGAATTAGGGATGTGTTGTGCTGTCTTCTGAGGGCTCAGAGCGTAATTAAAAAAACAGGAGTGATGAGAGAAGCGCTCTGTAATGTGAATGCCTACAGGCACATCAATCAGCCCAAACTATTAGTCTGCGTTAGTCACTGAGGAGGGTAATGAGGAGCACAAACACACAACAATGCAACAGGGCTGCTGTGTGAGTGAATGTAAGACTGAGGGCTTTTCTCAATACAAAGTACATTAAAGAACGGTCTCCCGTTCTTGAAAGTTTGAACATGAAAAGTTAAGA
The DNA here is from genome assembly GCF_046254945.1 of Alosa pseudoharengus. Taxonomy (NCBI): domain Eukaryota; kingdom Metazoa; phylum Chordata; class Actinopteri; order Clupeiformes; family Clupeidae; genus Alosa; species Alosa pseudoharengus. The sequence goes on along the minus strand of NW_027468650.1, from coordinate 13,696,728 downwards.
TTGTGAGTCCAGACTCTGGAGAACGCAAGGACACAGGACGCTCAATTTGCAGTTTGAGACAGCAGCGTTCTTGCCAAAAGCAGCCATTCTCTCGGAACAGCTTGAGAGTCTAGTCATTTACCTATTGCTCTATTGGTCTACCCAGTATTTTTGACATTTTTAACGTTAGTTGTGAAGCCTGTAGCCTACTGTTTATAGCCTAAACATGGATCGGATTGTAGCAGCAATTATGATAGGTATTATGTATCAATGTGCCGAAGAAGAGGCAACAAGGTTGCCATTTCTCTTATGTTAGTGTCACGGCTGAGCTGACGTAATGCATTGTGGAATCTTCAATCCACCAAGTCACCACCTCATGCATCCTTGATAAAACCAACGATTCGAGAACACTTCCGGAAATGTTACGCGTTCTTGAATAAATGCGAACTTGTGAATTGGAACAGTACTTCAGCGGTGATTGATTTTCAGAATGATTTTCAAGTTCATGAGAACACAAGTATAGAAAAGAACGCATATTGAGAAAAGCCCAGACTTTATATGTGTGAGTGTGTGTGTGTGTGTGTGTGTGTGTGTGTGTGTGTGTGTGTGTGTGTGTGTGTGTGTGTGTGAGAGAGAGAGAGAGAGAGAGAGAGAGTGTATGTGCACGCATGTGAGCAGGTGCCAGTGCCAGTGTGTGTGTGTGTGTGAGTGTGTGTGTCAGTGAATGTATGTGAGAAAGAGAGACAGAGTGGTTGATCATTGTGAGTTGATGTTTATGAATGAGGTTGATACATGCATATGGATGGACGTGTGTGTGTGTGTGTGTGTGTGTGTGTGTGTGTGTGTGTGTGTGTACGTATGTGTGTTTGTGCATCCATGTTATGAGTATTTGAGAGAGTTTATCATTATGTTTATGTGAATGACTGTGCCATGCATATGTATGGACTTGATTGTGTGAGTGTGTGTGCCTATGCAAGCAATGAGAGTGTGTGAGTGTGTAAGTGTGTGAGTGTGTGAGTGTCTTGCTTGTGAAGATGGAGGGCATTGGTGTGCCTCTGCACTTACTATTCATGTTTATGGATGAAAGAATTTAAGACTAAATACATATGTATGAATGACTGCTTTTGTGTGTGTATGTGTGCGTGTGTGTGTGTGTGTGTGTGTGTGTGTGTGTGTGTGTGTGTGTGTGTGTGTGTGTGTGTGTAAGCATGTGCATGTTTGTGAGTATGACAGAGAAAGTGTGTGTGGCATACGTTTGTGCAGAGTTTATAAGAGAGATGTGTGAGCATCAAGATTGTGTGTGTGTGTGTGTGTGTGTGTGTGTGTGTGTGTGTGTGTGTGTGTGTGTGTGTGTTTGTGTGTTTATGTCTACTTGTATGCAGACATGCAAACTGTATGTGTGTAGTATTTCTGGTATGTGTGCATGTGTGTGTATATGTTTGTGTGTGTCTGCGTTTTGGGAAGTGTTTTTTAGAGCAGTGTTTGTGTCCATGTGCAGTTGTTTGTGATTGTGTGTGTGTGTGTGTGTGTGTGTGTGTGTGTGTGTGTGTGTGTGTGTGTGTGTGTGTGTGTGTGTGAGTGAAGGCCTACATCTCTCAGCGCCCCCTCATCATCACACTGACACAGTGCAGGTATGACGCAGCGTCCCTGGTTGTCGCGGTAACGTCCCTCCTCACACACACAGCCCTCGGTGTGGTTGTCGTGGGCGTCGGTGCAGTTCAGCGCGGAGCTCAGGTACATGTCCTCACAGGTGCGCTCACAAAACACACCTCTAGAACCTGCGTCCGGCCACCGCCACGTCTCCCCCTCCGGACATGCTACATGCGGCAGAAAGGATAGAGATAGAGAGGGATGGAGAGAGAGAGGGATAGAAGAGAGGCAAGGAGGGAGAGAAAGAATAGAAAGAGAGGAAGAAAAGGGTACCAAAGGGATACAGAGAAGGAGAGAGGGGGGAAGCAGGATAGAGAGGGTCAAAGAGTGAGGTAGAGGAAAAGAGTGAAAGAGAGAAAGAGAGAGAGAGAGAGAGAGAGAGAGAGAGAGAGAGAGAGAGAGAGAGAGAGAACAATGTGACTGCATGAAAGACGATACTTTCAGGAAATGACACTAAGGCTTCTCAGGTGTTCTTAGTGTCGGCTTCTTCAGGGCAGAAAGTAGACTCCTGTTGATGGACACAGCTGGCTATTTGAACCCTCCATTGTCAAAGTAGCATCATTTCTCTTTCAAGGTGAAGAGCACCTAAGAAGAGTGCCTCACGATACACACACACACACACACACACACAAACCACTGACTTTGATGAGTACAGTACTGCGATCTTCACTAAAGATCCTGCACAACTATCTTTCACACATACTATAGAAACACTTAACATAGGGAATGTGTACACTTACTGTATGTACACAGACACAGACACAGGCACACACACACACACACACACACAGACACAGAGAGAGAGAGAGAGAGAGAGAGAGGAGAGTGAATCTTACAGACACACACACACACACACACACACAGAGAGAGAGAGAGAGACAGAGAGAGAGAGAGAGGAGAGTGAATCTTACAGACACACACACACACACACACTACCTACCACAGTCAGGTGCGGCACAGGTCCTGGTTCGGTCTGTTGGGCCCTCACACTCCACTCCGCCATATTGCTGAGCCTGCAGGATGGTCCGACTGGCTGTCTGCTGTCCAGAACCACAGCTCGCTGAACAGGGGGTCCACTCAGACCAGCTCCCCCACTCACAGTCCACTGAGGTGGGCACAAACACATCACACAAGTGGGTCTACCGTGGAGGCCACCGTAGACAATACCATACGCACAACTAACCATAGACACCATAGACAATACTATGTCCTATCTCTACAGTTCATCCCCTTATAATTGCAAGGTTATATCATTTTTTGTCAAAATTGAGTTATTGACATATTCTTATTCTGTGACAACTTAATAAGGTGAAGTGAGGTGTTTCTTGAAGTTGTATGCATTTTTGGACATTATATCTAAAGAGGCTTGTTCCACTTATCAGTACAACTCTATGAAATTCTAAAACTTTGAAGCTCAGTTTCTCAGAACTACTCATAATGCAGATAGAAACGTTTAATACCAAGGGAACAATTAGTTATTATAAAGTGCTACTGGATGAGTCAGTTTTTTTAATTCATTAGAGATTTAATGACTAATAACTATTTAGCAGGATCTTTTAAAGATATTATGGAACCAAAGACTGTTAAACATGTTAGATTAGTATTCTGTGCATCTGCAAAAATGCTGATGGAATACAAGGAGCTTGATCTGTCCACTCTGAAGAACAGTACTGCACCAGCCAACTGAAATACCTCCAGCATCTGACCTGAGAGCCAAGGAAGCCTTTGTAAGGACACTAAACACACTCTCTACGGGGACAAACAAAAGGTACGGGACTTTTTGATAAGAGTATCAGGGCTCGAGAAGGTAATTGATATTTGACCGGACGTCTGAGAGGGTTAGGGGCAAGGCTTAGGGGAATCGCTGCATATTTTCATTTCACTGAGATACTAATCAGGGTCCTCTCAAAGCGTTTAAGTTTCCCTCAGCCACCAGGATGGTGGGCCAATCAGCGACGAAAGGGGGTGAGGTTAGTCTCAAAACCAAAAATGGTTGTGGAAAGGTAGCAACAGGAAACCGCACTCTCTTGTATGTTACTTTTAAAAGGATTTATTGTACCATGCCCTTGACTACAGACGCGTTTCAGTGTCAAGCCGTCTTCAGTGTCACACTTCACACACAAAATACTTCATAAAGTACTTGAGTGAGCGCGCCTATATTGCTGAAACTAAGGTAGTAGCAACACCCACAAACATCAAAACATTGCAGTCGAAATAATGTGTAAATACATACTGTAGTTTCCTGACCGCCCGTGCTGTTTATTATCAGTTTGTAAAGGTTAAGCAAAGTAGGAAGTAACTTTAGGAGTCCATGATCAATGTGAATGGTGAGGCTGGACCAATAACTTAAAAATTCAATGCAAAATCTATGCCAATTATGATGCCAGGGTGGGAAACATTTCACAATTGTGGGTATCCAGACTATCTTCAGGAAGTGAGTGAGTCTGGTGAGACCATACATCTGCACTGCCCCACACCGTCACTCACCATCACATGGGTCCTCTGTGCAGTTGAACACTCCGCCCGTACACACACTAGAGTGAGAGGTAGCCAGTGTGAGATAGAGAGGGAGAGAGGGAGAGAGGAGGAGAGGAGGAGGGAGGGATGGTGGAGGAGAAAGGGCGAGGGAGACATTAGAGGGAGGGAAAGGAGTGATGAGATGAAGGGGGGGGGTTGACAGAGAAAGAGAGAGAAAGAAAGATGAGGTAGAGAGGAGAGAGAGAAGGAGAGATGAAAGAGAGAAAGAGAAAGAAAGGATGAGAAACAGAGGGAGAGAGAGAGAGTAAGAGAGAGGATGAGAGAGAGAGAGAGGGCAGGAAGTTAGATAACACAGTTCCAAACTTAATCTTCCAAGACAAAGAGTGTTTGACAGAAATCTACTCAGTGGGAGAGCCATGTACCCAGAGCTCATTGAGTATACATTACTTTTTTACATTAATGCAGAGGGGGCCAGAAAAGTCTGCAGGATCCTGCCACACCTTTAACAAATTGATCATTAGTTGGGTCTGGAGGAGCATGCTGCAAGGATATCCATCAACATATTGATCTCACGTCACACCCCCTAAATTCAAAATCGTTTGATACTGATGCTATAAATGATGCAGAGGCAGTGATGTATGAGGAGCCGTCTAGGCCTTAATTCATACTTGGTCTTACACACACTATCATAGTCTTGCACATACACCACTATACCCATGCACACTCACTATTATAGTCATTTTACATGTATGTATGAGAGGGTATAGTCGTGTATGTGAGAGAGTATAGTAGTGTATGTGAAGGAGTATAGTAGTGAATGTGAGAGAGTATAGTAGTGTATGTGAGAGAGTAAAGAGTATACTAGTGTATGTGAGAGAGTATAGTAGTGTATGTGAGAGAGTTTAGTAGTACATGTGAGAGAATATAGTAGTGTATGTGAGAGACTATAGTAGTGTATGTGAGACTATAGTAGTGTATGTGAGAGAGTATAGTCGTATATGTGAGAGACTATAGTAGTGTATGTGAGAGAGTATAGTAGTGTATGTGAGAGAGTTTGGTAGTGTATGTGAGAGAGTATAGTAGTGTATGTGAGAGAGAGTATAGTAGTGTATGCGAGAGAGTATACTAGTGTATGCAAGAGAGTATAGTAGTGTATGCGAGAGAGTTTAGTAGTGTATGCGAGAGACTATAATAGTGTATGCGAGAGAGTTTAGTAGTGTATGCGAGAGAGTATAGTGGTGTATGTGAGAGAGTATAGTGGTGTGTGTGAGAGAGTTTGCATGAAACGGAAGGGAGTTTGCATGAAACGGAAGGAGTTTGATTTCTCAGTTCCTGATTGGTTTGTCAATGTCACTTCTCTCTAGCTAGCCAATTAAAATCAAGGAAGGAGCGGGACCTACACTGTAGTGGTGGGCGATACTGCAAAATTTGGTATCGATCCAATACCAAATACATATAGGGTCCGTATTGCCGATAACGATACCAATACGATACTTTTTTCACTACTTTTTTCACTAAATACTTTTGTGTAGGGGAGAGCAGGATGTCATTATTTCTGAGGTGAATGAATGATCAATTCTTTAGGCAATATGTTTTTATTAATGTATTGAAGTGCACAGAATTATTAGTTATTAGGCACTGTAGAATAAATGCAAACCAAATTTTACAGCCTTTTTAAAAAATAAATAAATAACGAATAACAAAAATCTCTCCCTTTTTTCTGGTTTTAATTTAGCCTAAATATAGCAGGTCACATGAGCAAAAAATACTATGTTTATAGATAACACGTTTCAATGGGCTGCATATATTATTTGAACGTCTGATCTATACTAGGCCTACAACAAAATGTGTGTGATTGCTCAACAACATTCATGTTTATTTTCTAGTTTATCAATATATGCGATAATGATGGACATGCTTGACTAGATGGAAGCAATCAGGAGTGCATGATAGCCTATATGCAAGCATATGGACGAGCCAGTTGTTATCTTAGACAACAGCTCAAAGGTTTTTGCCATGCTAGACAATGGACATTATATTAGCACACCGTTAGGCTGTAGGCCTAAATAACAAGTGCACAAGTTGCACAAATGTAATCTAATGTTAGAGGGGGCGCGCAGGATAAGTGAATACAGCCCAGGTCTAAATGTAAGAATTAAAGTTCGTCAGGTTGCTCTCAGCTTCGCGATGTCTTATTCTTGAGCAATCACACTAACTGAAGACAGGATATGACATGCTAACATAATATTAGCCTACTCTTACAAGCTACCTGGGTATTCTCTGCCTCTCTGAAATGACTCTCCCAACGAACTCTGTCTCTGTGCCGGGGGTCTGGAAGTGGATGGATTTCCCTCCTCATTTCTTCGTTTTTGTAGCTCAGCATTTTCCTTGACATGTGTTTTTAAGTGTTTGTATAGGTTGTAGTGTTGCCACAGTATCGAATGCTCTTTTTACACGTATCACAAGTTGCAGTACTATCATTAGTGCCGTAAAATAGCTCCACACAACACTTCTTTTCCTCTTGTCCATCCTGATCTCTCATTCAATGTGCTATCGGCCTCGCTGCTCCTCTGCGCGTTGTGTCAGTGAGTCACGTGACGACACAACAACGAATCACAGCAGAGCAGCAGGAGGGGGAGGAGGAGCAAAGTGGGCAAGATGTGAAAGCAGCGTTCGCTCAGGATTGTAGAGGTGGAAGACACAAGCAACTAGTGAACGTAGAGGAGAGATATTTAAATTAAAATATCGATTCAATTACAGTTGTATCGATCAAATACCAATACCAGTGTTGGCATCGATACTATCGATATTTAGATCGATCCGCCCACCCCTACTACACTGTCAACAATGTTCGTGTAGACCTAGTGGTCGAGGAAAAAATCAGCCAAGTCCTATGTGACTAAATATTAAACTACTACTGCAAACCGAATGCAAATTAGGCTACAAAGACATGAGGGGTGCCTATTCTATTGTAATTGCCTAGGCTACCAGCTCCTTTTGTCTGGCTAAGTTATATTTTAGTGAACCGAGTCCTGAAAAATTGCTGCGGGACCTAGCATTTACACTGTCAACACAGTTCGTATAACGTTAGTGGTGGAGGAAAAAATCAGCCAAGTCCTATGTGACTAAATATTAAACTACTACTGCAAGCCGAATGCAAATTAGGCTACAAAGACATGAGGGGTGCTCATGTCTTTGAAAACTGACAGGTGGATCACACCTCCGTAACAACATTAGCTGATAAAAATGCGTCACACTACTCCACCGTGTGACCTTCTGATGAAGACGGAAGTATATGTTGAAACATGTCAAGGTAAAGAAAAAACATCTACCAATAAATGTGTATGTGATAAAAGAAAAACCAAACTTATGGATTCTGGACTTCCTAACCAACAGACCTCAGTCTGTTAGGTTAGATAATCGCACCTTCTCAGCCATCGAACACCAGTGTACCACAGGGATGTGTGCTGAGCCCTGTCCTCTACTCCCTCTTCACCTACGACTGCACACCTGTACATGGCTCTAACACCACTGTCAAGTTTAAAGATGACACTACGGTGATTGGTCTCATCAGCAACAACGATGAGATGGCCTACAGGGAGGAGGTCCAGCACCTAACATCGTGGTGCACTGATAACAACCTGGCTCTCAACACCAAGAAGAACAAAGAGCTCATTGTGGACTTCAGGAAGTCTAAAGCTAGCACACACACACCCATTCTCATCAACAGGACTGAGGTGGAGCATGTCACCAGCTTCAAGTTTCTGGGTGTCCACATCTCTGAGGACCTCTCTTGGACCCTCAACACCTCTACCCTGATCAAAAAGGCTCACCAGCGTCTTATCTTCTTTCTGATGTCCATCTGTCTCCTCAGATCCTGGTGAACGTCTACCGCTGCAACATCGAGAGCATCCTCACCAACTGTATCATAGTTTGGTAAGGCAACTGCTCTGCCCATGACCGGAAAGCACTGCAGAGGGTGGTGAAAACTGCCCAACACATCACCGGTTCCTCACACCCCTCCATCGAGGCCATCCAGGGCAAGCGATGCTTGCGTAAGGCACACATCATCAAAGACTGTTCTCACCCCAACCACAGACTGTTCACTCCACTCCCCTCCGGGAGGCGTCTCAGGTCTCTCCACATCCGAACCAGCAGGTTCAGAGGAAGCTTCTTTCCTGCGGCTGTCACCCTACTGAACTCTAGCTCTGCATCCCGGTGACATCCAACCAACTAAGCCCCCATCACCCCCTGCCCCGCCTGATGCCTCCTTGCCTGTGCCTGTTGAGGTGTCCACGACCATGGCAACCTTGACAGGGACAACAAGGAGGCGGACATCCCCTAGCCCCCCCCCCACAACTGCACTACCCTATCCCACCCATCTATCCCATCCATCTATTTATTTACAAATGTACATACTGTAATTACACTTATACTGTACATAGCCATATTCCACTGCTTTTCATCCTGCACATACACTTAATACTATTGTAATGTTACTGTTTCTGCACTACAATGGTACTGTTACCACACTGCACATAGTTGTACATACTGTACATATCTTTCTATATGGTTCATACTAAATATCCATATTTATTCAGTTTTTCTGTATATTCTTTTAATACACTGCATATATCTATATTGTTCTTACTACTACTATAATGGTACCGCCACTACATTGCACATACCTGTACATGTTGTTCATACATTGTTCATATTACAGTACATAGCCATATTTATTCTGCTCTTAACTGCTAATACACTGCACATATTTATATTTAATTTATGCTACTCTAAACCACCTTCTGCAAAACAACTGTATACTACTGTCTACACTGCACTATATTTCTTGTCCTGTCTATACTGTGTACAGTATATCACATTGCACTTTTCTGCTTTTTTGCACTTCTGGTTAGATGCAAACTGCATTTCGTTGTCTCTGTACTTGTTCTCTGCACAATGACAGTAAAGCTAAATCTAATCTAATTTAATCAAAAAAATTATCTGCCTCTGCTTTGCCTCTTTACGGATCATGCTATGAATAGCAGCAGCAATGTCTGCATAAGTTGAGACATTGTTATTGACCTTCTGGACCAGAGACATTCCATCAATGATTGTTGCTGTATTATATTCATCTGGAAGATTATCTGATAGTGATGCAAGTTTCTGCAAATGCTTTGCAAGTGCTGCTTTAGAGGTTTTCCTTGGGGTCCCCTCAGGTGTCGCCAAGGTCCAAGAGGGTGACAAAAGACTTCTCTTATGTCCAGTCTTGATGAACATGATGGTCTTGCTCTTGCCATGTGCCTGTGTTTTCTTTTTTGACTCATGCTCGTAAATGTCTTTAATTTTTGCTTTGTCAATGTATCATGGAATTTGTGCTTAGGTGTATCTGACTCCAGCCTCTATGTCATGATCTTTGCCTGTAGTATGAGCCTGAATCAGATCATCCCTAACCTCTTGTGTTGCTTTGCCTGCTGTAGATATGCAAATGAACTCATGTTCCTCTGAAAATGGATTGATCCAATTTCAGTTTCTGTCTCATCTCATCAGAACTGTGTAGAATTTTTAAAACTGTTGTAAATGTATGTACTTGTAGATCTTGGAAAATAGTTATTATTTCTTTTCAATGGAAATTATTTTAACATCAGATGAAAGACAATTTTAAGTATGATGATAATAATAATAATAATAATAATAATAATAATAATAATAATAATAATAATTGTACATAATGATAATAATGTGTAAAGTATGAGTATTTTCACCAACCAGTTCATCTACATCTCATTCCCACATTCTTACTAGTCAAAAGTACAACTGAAATGTATAATGTAGATCATTTTAGCACCTGTGATGCAATTACCATAATTTACCAACTATTAGCTGCAGCTTATACATTGATTTTGCAAAATTTCTTCAGCTATAATACACGGGGCCAGTTAATATGGTATATGGTTTTGTTTCTTTCAACTTGCATAAAACACTGTCCTGTGGCTTATACACAATACGGCTAATACACAGGAAATTACTGTATGTATTTCATGTGCCCTGGACATTATAAAATTATAATATTTATGTTAAGCTGGGTACATGTGGTGATGTGAACAATTTTCATATGGTATTCCTTTAATGTAAAGGTAATATGTGATTGGAATTTTGGGGTGTTTCCGAATAGTACATTTACAAATAGTAAATAGCATAGCAATGCAGACCTATGTAATCATTTGTATTTCAAGTCTCTGCTGGGAGGTAGGAAGGTATAAATACATTGATTAATGAGGTAGTGGGCATTTCAATTAGTGCTGCAACACGTTGTGTCTTTGAAAACGTAGATTTGCTCATTATTACACATAAATCTTGAATTTTATCAACCAAAATGAAGGGCAAAATCACATAATGATTCAAAATATGTATGCCAACATCAAACACCACATATGCATCAGTAATAATGAGGTTTGGATTATTTTCTGGGCTCTTATGAGTGGTTTAACAAAAAAAAGCCAATAGGCGGATTTCCTTTTTTCAAATCAGAGGTCAACTTTGAAGGCCTGTACAGCCACAAAGCTACAAGATCCAACTTGCTATCATACCATTTTATACTCTAGAGATATGTAGCTTTCAGAAAAATATAGTAAGAATTTGCCCCCCCAAGTGGTAGTGACACGCCCCTTTTTGGGCCTTGTCTCATGGACTACACAGGCTCACGAGTCACTGGCAACAGCAGACAAGGTTACCAAAAACGTCTGCCAGCCAAACTGTAATGCACGTCCTTTTTGGAATGTTGCTGGAATGCTAGCTAACTAGCTAACTGCAATGGCAGCAATCTTTCAGATCTCAGTTCACTAAAATATGACTTCGCCAGACAAAAGGAGCTGGTAGCCTAGGCAATTACAATAGAATAGGCACCCCTCATGTCTTTTTAGCCTAATTTGCATTCGGTTTGCAGTAGTAGTTTAATATTTAGTCACATAGGACTTGGCTGATTTTTTCCTCGACCACTAGGTCTACACGAACATTGTTGACAGTGTAGGTCCCGCTCCTTCCTTGATTTTAATTGGCTAGCTAGAGAGAAGTGACATTGACAAACCAATAAGGAACTGAGAAATCAAACTCCTTCCGTTTCATGCAAACTCTCACACACACCACTATACTCTCTCACATACACCACTATACTCTCTCACATATACTACTATTCTCTCTCGCATTCACCACTATACTCTCTCACATTCACTACTATACTCTCTTGCATTCACTACTATACCTTCTCGCATACACTACTAAACTCTCTCGCATACACTATTATAGTCTCTCGCATACACTACTAAACTCTCTCGCATACACTACTATACTCTCTCGCATACACTACTATACTCTCTTGCATACACTAGTATACTCTCTCGCATACACTACTATACTCTCTCTCACATATACTACTATACTCTCTCTCACATACACTACCAAACTCTCTCACATACACTACTATAGTCTCTCACATATACGACTATACTCTCTCACATACACTACTATAGTCTCTCACATACACTACTATATTCTCTCACATGTACTACTAAACTCTCTCACATACACTACTATACTCTCTCACATACACTACTATACTCTTTACTCTCTCACATACACTACTATACTCTCTCACATTCACTACTATACTCCTTCACATACACTTCTATACTCTCTCACATACACGACTATACCCTCTCATACATACATGTAAAATGACTATAATAGTGAGTGTGCATGAGTATAGTGGTGTATGTGCAAGACTATGATAGTGTGTGTAAGACCAAGTATGAACTATAAAATGCAATTCCAGGGAATTACCATTGCATGTAAATGCAAAAAAGCTGCTGCGTATAACATTATATTACTTACAGTATGATTATTCAGATTACACAGTCTTACAGTATTCTTGAAAACCACTTACTTGGTTAGATGTTAGCTTAGAGTATATGACAGTCAGTAAAAATAAATGGTCAATTCAATATTGATCAACATTCTTTGTTTTAATACAGCAGAATGATACTCAGTATACACTAATGAACACTTACCAATGTAAGCTTGAAGTAAAATCACAGTTGTGTATATATATACTTGATAATGCCAATCATATTATCCTAAGACAGATCTATTTATCAGTGGTAACTCTGAACTGGCAGCAATAGCTAGAGGCCTCAGTTAATGGTATTAGGTCAAATTTGATGGTGATATATACACTGAAGAATAAAAGAGTCAGCCCTTCAGATGATCAGTTTTAGACAGAACTTAGGATAGAATCTTATTTTCCACACAGCACAGCTCAGGTCTAAAAAGAGAGGTCTAACAGCACAGCTATGTTCCACAGATGTTACAGCACAGGTATGATTCAAAGGTATGAATGGTTGACAAATATGATTTCACAGGTATACATGTTCCATATAGTTAGTGAGTATAGTACTCACACAACAATATAGTTCTCAGAATGTCTCAGTGTAGATCTCAGATAAGTCTCAGTATGGTTAAATGGTATGTGCACAGATATGTTGAGATATGGTCACATGTTTGTAAGAATGTATGTTAGTAGGTATGTTGCTAGCAACATTGTCAGAGATGTATGGTTGACAGGTGTGCACACAGACAGGCACACACGTAATGTCATACACGGTCATCACCACTGGTCTGGTCTGGTCTGGAACCTAAAAGGCAAAAGCAAACAAGTTTAACAGTTATACCAAAACAAGGAATGTCTGCAATTGTACAATTGTTCAATACAACTAAGGTATTTAAGTGAAGTTGTTACATTACATTAGGCTGACACATTATAACCTAACGACTAACATGGTAAACAGTTTAAGCTTTTTAAATAATTCTCTCAACAATTCTAGGACAATTAAAAAAAGGTAGAGTAGGCCTACAATACAATTGTTGCACCATCAAGCTACTGGTAGTTAAATACTAGCCTATAATATTAAATTGCAAACAAAGCAGAATTCTGTGTTTTATTGTTTTCAGTTTTAGTATAGGTGATAGCTAATCATATTTTTTTAAATATAAAACGTAAACAGCTTAGAAAACTTTGCAGGCAAAGGGTCTGTTGCTGTTGATAATCATATGAGTAAGGACAGATCATTCTGATACTAAGTATCTTGATAACCAACTGCTATAACTTAAACAGCTTGCTAGGTCTGTCAGCCACATTTTTTCCTACAGATTACAATGTACTACAACTGAAAAGTTTGATTCACGTGCCAGGCTACACTTTAATTTAAAGACCAGAACAATGCAGAAATGAGTAGGCCAAGTAAACATTGTAGCCTGTGTTGACAACACAAACATTATAAATTAGCTCAACTTCTGTTGTGTGTTTTAACAAGACTTTAGTTGTATTGTCCATTTCCTAACAGTAGCCTATTCATGGCTTTCATAAGGTCCCTTTCCACAGGAGTATTAATAAAGCACCAATGCATTCATAATCTAGGTGCTTGATTGTATACACCTGTGGAAAGGGACCTGATGAAACCCATCAATAGACGAACTATAGTATACCGTGATAAGTGTTTACTTAGGCTAGCTTCTACGTAAGAATCAGGAGCGTAGAATGACACGTAGCCTGGCCAATTTGATACACAAACAAGCGGTGTACAACGTTAAATATTTGTTAAAATAAAAACAGGAGCATATATTTGTTAACTTTAACTAAAATGTGAACGGTAGAAGCTATAACGTTATGACCATAAACAAGTAGCTAACTTGGGTGGGTTTCATCAGGACCATTCACACAGCCTAGCCCTAGGCTATAATCAAGCACCACGCAATCTGCATTCATAATCTATTCTAGGTGCTTGGTTCTATACACCTGTGGAAAGTGACCTGATGTTGAATAGAACCAGAGCCTAGTATCTGTAGGCCTAACGTTACTTCTCTGGTTTACGTTAACGTTCTAGTTAAAACGCTGCTTAGCTGGTTAGTAGGCCTAATGAACAAATGTAATGTTACGTTTGATTGTCGTTAGCTATCGAAACCTACAGCTAATAGGTCACTGTAAAGTTGACGACATATTAACGTTGATTAACAGTGGGTTTCCTTACATAATACATATCAACGTAGCAAGGTGCTAACGTCAACTATTTCACTAACGTTAACGCTACCTAACGTTATAACGTTAGTTTAGTTATGTGTGACCCATCATTTAATACATATAATGCTAACGTTACATAATGTTTGACGACATAAATTACTCAAATACCAAAAACCGGAACACTTACCTTGTCTGTAATTAGAGAAATGTGCCTCTGAAGGAGAGTTTTACAAAGTGACCACGGCACAGCAGGTGAAGACGTTCAGCAGATTCACAGCTCCAGCGGTAGCTCGCGTTCAGCTGTTGATTGCTTATTTCTTTCAGCTGTAGGTCACGTCATAATGCTAAAAGTTGCCGCCAAGGCGGTCAATGTTAAGTCAATGGGAATTTATTGCTCTTTTATCGTAAATATCTCAAAAAGTATAAAGTTTACAAATGTAAAAATTATATTGTACAATTGTCCGTTACAAGACCTTTGTAGGAGTGTTTGAATGACGTCAGACGGTTCAGTGGTTTTACTGTCAT
>NW_027468650.1:13669524-13677024 GCF_046254945.1 Alosa pseudoharengus | reverse complement strand
GTGGTCTGTGAATTTCTTTTTTATTGGATAAGTGGTCCTTGGTCTGAAAAAGTTTGAGAAACACTGTGTTACTTTATAAAGCGTTGTGTTGAGTAAACATATTGTGTTGTGTTGTGTCGTGTCGTGTAATGTCGTGTCAGGTTTCGGACCTGGACAGGCTTGCAGAAAACAGGTCCGGTTCTGGCTGGTTCCCCTGCAGGGCGGCCCACCAGGCCTCTGCTTACAGGGGCGGGTCCGGAACATCTGGCCCCACCCACAGGAGGCGGAGCAACTGCTCCATGGTCCCCAGGGCCCAATCACAGGGCAGCGGTTATTGGTGCACACCAGAGAGCCATTCTCACATGTGCTGAGGAGACAGAGAGAGCACACAAACAGCAGCTTTAACTTCCGGGTCAATGGTCAACAAACTTCACTAAGCCCACACCGACAGCCCTATCATATCATTTCAGTCACTATGGAACATTGATATGGCAAAGGACAAACGGTTAGAGGACAGAACATTTATGCTCTTTGTAGTCCCTTTGAAGTCAACAGTAACCTCTGGTGTCCACCTCTGGTGTCCAGGCACAGGTGCATCTTGGTGGCATTGTGGATTTAGAGGTGTGAGGTTTGTTTGTGTGTGTTGGTGTGTGTGTGTGTGTGTGTGTGTGTGTGTGTGTGTGTGTGTGTGTGTGTGTGTGTTAGGAGGGGGTGCTTTAGAAAGCTGTGAGGCCAGCACATACACCTGATAAGTGCCTGAGGAAACGTATGGCTTCATTAATGGAAGCACTTTGGTGTGGGTTGTCCTTTGAAATCTAATATAGGCGGAAGCTAAGCACTCCGATCTCAGCCTAATCCAGATGAACGAGACAGCAGCTCAGCTGCAATGACCCCAGAGAAGGAAGCCCATATTCATTTATAGAGATGAAGATGAGACTACGAACATGAGTATGAGATCAATTATGTCATGTGACTTTTATGAATGAAATATGGTTTTGGCTACACTCAGCATAGATATTAGAAAGCTACATTTAGATACCACATTGGGCTCCAGAACGTACCTAAATAGCACCGCCATCATAGTGGGGGCAACGATCACTGGAGGCCAATGGAGCAACAGGTGTTTGCCCTCAGCAATATGGTGGCCGCGTTCACGTATGCCATCTACTGTAATAGAACTTGGCGGACAATCCGGTATCTAACTTTCTAATATCTGTGACACTCAGCACTTTAACCGCACACAAGACATGGCTACTCATATATAGATTAACAGCTTAATTCTCAAAAAGAATTTCAAGTTTTTTCCTGAAATTGCACTGTGCCTATTTACAAGGGCATTGTTCCCACCTCTTCTGGGGCCTACCATCAAATGTTGGACCTCTATAGAAAGCTGAGAACCTCTAGTTTTCGTAGGAAACAGTCACAATAAATGTGTGATGTACTCACAAAGAGTTACAAAGGCTAGAATATAGTTTTTTCTTTCTGCCGGATTACAAGCATCTCTGAACTGACCACATTTCAGCCCTCTAGGTCTCTTGATATCCCTTAGAAACACAACTGAGCCCTAGCACCAGGTCTTGTGAAGTTGTGTGCAAAAGTAGATCAATATAGAATGAAAATATGAGTGCTTTAGACTATTATTTGCCAAGGTATGCACATTTGTTTTGTAAAATGCCTATGGATACTCCCCATAGGACTTTTTGTTATCCAAAATGCATACTGACAATCAAATGCTTACTGCACATGAACCCCTTTGTGTAGAAGCATAATCCTGGTCTCAAATGAAAGGGAACACTTTGAGGTTTCATGCTTGTATTTGGATTATACTTCAGGGGTTCTGATATGGAATGACTACACTAAATATGGAATGATTACAAAAATGTCTCTATTTTTGCATTTACTTTGTTGGTTCAATGAGTGTGTATAAGATAGACTATACATCTGTACAACTAATATTGGATAACACAACATGAAGATTCAATTTCTATGGATTCTTGTGAATATTTCAGTACCCAATATGTTGCATCTACTTATTGTGCTGTAGCTACACTGCAGCCAGAAGTCAGGGTAGCACCAAAAGCGGAAGGGGGGGAGGGGGGCATTTTGGATCAAATTTAATTGAGACATAATAAGATTCATCTGAGAATGTAAAGCACTATACAGATTGTACATGAAAAAAGTTGTCATTTTTGGATTCCCAAGAGTCAAAGCTGGTGAATAACATTACTATGCTACATAGCAATATGGTGCATACAATTGATTTAGAATGTTGGGGGGAGGTGGGGGAGGGGGGTAACCGTCCCGCCGGCGGGACACTGAAAGTTATGTGGTTTTAAGACACAAAGGATGGATATGATCCTAGTTTAAATTCTAATTATTTATTTAAATTTAGCGCATAGACACAGTAGGATCGATCAAATCACAGGTTAATTCATTTTAAATTCTGCAGCTCATTTCCTCCCTGTGCCGAGCCTCAGCATACTGTAATAATAGCATCCACACCAGGTCAGAGCCAGTGTCATATAAACCCCCACCCCCACAACCATAAGATTAATTTAGAATTATAATTATACATAATTAGGAATGTAAATCCCCACACTGCCCCCACACTGCAGATAATACATTGTTTTGTTTTTTTACAGAATAAATAAAATAGTTTTATAAAATAACTGTGATTCATTTTGAACTCTGGTGTCAGCACATTTCCCCCTAGTACTGACACACAGTATAATAAGAACAGCGTTCACAGCAGGTTAGAGCCTACTGTAAATCACATGAAGGCCCACTAAGGAAAAGGAGCAACACAAAAGGGCTTCCTCTCCACCTTAAAGCTATTCATCCTGTTCTGGTCTAGGCACAGCCAGCTTTGTTCTGGCACCCACTTGACAGTTTGTGTTGCTATTTTACCACAAAAGTTGGCACTGGCTGTGAGAAAGTAACACCAGTAGTGCTTCAGTGTTTATGTCTGCGTTCGTTGGGTTCCTCTTATCAGTGTGTGAAACCCACAAGGAGTATGCTTCTGGTTCTGACAGCGTGACGCAGCCTGTTCCTCCAGGTGCTCTGCCTCTACGGTGGTGGTGGCGTTGGCAGCGCTGTGTTCCTTACCAGGTGTTGCAGTCCACAGTCACGTTCTGCCCAGGGCTGATCTCAAGAGTACCGTTGTCAGACGGAACACCACAGCGGCAGTCCGATGTCAACACACACACGCCGTCTTGCAGCAGCCAACCATCTGGACAACGACAACCTGAGGGGAGGGAGTGTTTGTGTATGTGTGTGTGTGAGAGAATGTGAGAGTATGTGTGTGTGTGTGTGTGTGTGTAAGAGAGAGAGTGTGAGAGTGTGTGTGTGTGTGTGAGAGAGAGAGAGAGTGTAAGAGTGTGTGTGTGTGTGTGTGTGTGTGTGTGTGGAGGGGTGGGTGGTACCATAACAAAGAGGTACAGATATGAAAAAGGGCAATACAAAGGTCAACATTTAAACATGCACTGGGTCAAATTCAGCCTTGAATTACTGAACCTCAATATCACTTTATGCCAATGAAAATGTGTCACAACTGTGATGTTTCAAGTGCAGTTCAAGAATTTCGCCCTCGCGTTGCTGTTGCAGCTCTAGTGATGTATGTAAAGAATCGTGAAGAACATTGTAAAGTTTGGTTCAACCCTACAGTCTTCAGTTGTCAGCACTGACACACTTACTATGTGTGTGTGTGTGTGTGGGTGTGTGTGTGTGTGTGGGTGTGCATGTCTGTGTGGTGTGTGTGTGTGTGTGTGTGTGCATGCATGTGTGTGTGTGTGTGTGTGTGTGTGCGTGTGTGTGTGTGTGTGTGTTTGTTTACCTGGATGGCAGGCCCCCTGTAGACATTGGACATGATCCCACAGGTCAGTGCAGCTCCGTGGGCACTGGTTGGCACATGAGGACTGGTACACACGCCCCCGGTCCTCACAGCGCTCACCTATGACACAGAAATAACATACACACATTTACATGTGTTAGACACACAGCACTCCACAACCTAAACAAACACACCCGTTTACAATTAAAATGACCGATGCTCTCCTACATGAAAACGGATAGGCTATACAGTACTGTCGATGCTCTCTTACATAAAAACGGATAGGCTGTATAGTACTGTCGGTGCTCTCCTACATGAAAACGGATAGGCTATACAGTACTGTCGATGCTCTCTTACATAAAAACGGATAGGCTGTATAGTACTGTCAATGCTCTCTTACATGAAAACGGATAGGCTGTATAGTACTGTCAATGCTCTCTAACATGAAAACGGATAGGCTGTATAGTACTGTCAATGCTCTCTTACATGA
Organism: Alosa pseudoharengus; assembly: GCF_046254945.1. Taxonomy (NCBI): domain Eukaryota; kingdom Metazoa; phylum Chordata; class Actinopteri; order Clupeiformes; family Clupeidae; genus Alosa; species Alosa pseudoharengus. Next base: position 13,672,726 of record NW_027468650.1, on the reverse strand, counting down.
AAACGGATAGGCTGTATAGTACTGTCGGTGCTCTCCTACATGAAAATGGATAGGCTGTACAGCATGCATTTACATACAAGCCAGCCAGCACTCTCCTACGACATGCAATCAAAGATATAGTATATGGTTACGTACAAGATGGACAGTGCTTTTGTACATCATACAAGTGTGGAAAAGATCCTTTCACTGGCAAGACAGCCCGCAGTGCATGTGCAATGATGGAGCAGTTTGTAAGGACACTTGTTGGTACCCATATTTGAAAACCTCACAATGCTCTCCTGTGATGAGAATCAAAAGCGAGCTTGAGCATAAACAACGCTGTACCAGTTCAGCCCTGGGTGGTACATAAGGACTCAGGGGAGTTATTTTTCAGGGTGGGTGCTGCTCACCCTAACTCCCCCGTCAGATAAGATAGTACATCTCCTAAAAGATTATCCAAATGGCTTTGATTTGCTAGGAAAATTAATCTTCTATAAACCGCTCCTCTATTGGGTTTAACCCACCTTATTAAACCACCCCCCTGGTTGCATCTCCCTCTAAATGAATGTGGCTCTTAAGTACTACAGCTTCTGGGCCTAATTAAGAGCAGAGAGCATAGCGTGCTCCAGGACACTAGGAGTATTTAGTTAGCGTGTCGTTAAAGACAGGATAAACAAATATGCAGTATAATTACAAACTCATATGATATACTAGAGCAGGGATTTTCAATTGATTGTGATGCAGCATTGTGACCACCATTCTGATAAGGAAACCAACCTGCATTGAATTCAAAATAGTGATTCCCACATTGAAACTACACTATTAATGCATGGCCAGGGACCAGCAGCAATGCCCTCACAGAACACAAACCACTGGTTAACACCCCTGTACTGCAGAAACACAACGCACTTCAATTCAGCAAACAACACATTTCCCAGGCTGCCCTGCAGACCCCATCACACTGCCTGACCCGGCTGATTCATTCAGTGGATGTTGCTGGTAGTGGCTGCTTTTCAAATGGTGACAGGAAAGGATGAAGAAAGGAGAGCTTTTCTGTGGTGAATGTGTTTTAAGAGGCCGAGGGCCAGATGTACGTACATTTGCGAACGTAGCGTTATCAGCGTCTTCGACACACCGCAGATTGCGAACGCTGTCAGACCCAAGTTTCCGTTGTATTTATCAATCGTTCAATCCTTAGTGTAAAACTGGTGCTCTAAATAGCGATTCTGTTGTCTTTGAAAGGTTCTCTTATTGACGCATTGAACTGCAATTTGGATTAACACCTGCTTTTACAAGGCGGAAGTATTTAGGCGCAGAATAGACGTGCTCTTTCAGGAGCAGTCTTTGTACATACCGCAGAATACATAATTAAGCGCTCTTTACTCTTCCCCTCCCATCTTTTTACGCTAAACTCCCACTTTCCCCTGGATCCTCCCATGAATGCATATGCATGATATGACAAACGCAATCTGCCATTTTTTGCTCCCGCGACAGGCAGTTTGCGCTTTTACATCATTGCGGCCTGTTTGTACATACCTCACAATGATTTTACTGTAGACGCACATTGCGAAACAAATACGCCTGAAGTGGGCGCAAAAGCGTTAGTACATCTGGCCCCGAGTGTGTAAACAGCCAGCAGCCACCTGTACTGTACATGAGATGTTGGGATGTGTGTGTGTGTGTGTGTGTGTGTGTGTGTGTGTGTGTGTGTGTGTGTGTGTGTGTGTGTGCGCATGTGTTTGTGCATGCGTGTGTTTGTGTGTGTGCGTGTGTGTTTGTGTGTATGTGAGTGTGTGCTTGTGTGTGTGTGTGTGTGTGTGTGTGTGTTTGTGTGTGGAATGGAAGGGGTGTCGACCTGCAAAGGACAAATTACATTTGGATTCCAGCAAATGTATAAGGGTCAAAAGTTCAGGCACTGTAGGAATACTCACCCTGCTCCAAGAATAGAATGCTTAATGAGTTGCGTGTGTGTGTGTGACTGTGTGTTTGCTTGCATGCAGAGATGCAAACTATGTGTGTGGCATTTCTAGCATGTGTGTGTGTGTGTGTGTGTGTGTGTGTGTGTGTGTGTGTGTGTGTGTGTGTGTGTGTGTGTGTACCTGGGCAGAGGCCGGTATTGCAGCTTTGAGTCTGACTCTGTTGTCTGGGGCACTGGGGTCCTGGCGGTTCAGCAAGAGGCTGTCTCTGACGATGCCTGAATCCACCGCTGCAAGGGTCCTGACAGACGCTCCACGGCCCCCACACACTCCACTGGCACTGGTCTGGACACCACACACAAACAGGAAGTTGAGGTTGACCTGGTGTCCATATCATAGATATAGAAAGTTCAGCATGGCCCAATAGCCTGAGATCAAACAAAATGTCCTGCTGCAGTGTATATGTGCTGAGACACATAAAACACTCTCAAAACACTTTGAAAAAGTAAATAAAGTAGACATTATTCCATGACAATGTGACTGAAATCCTGACACCTTAGTTACCTATCAGGAGCTAAAAGCAAACCGATTCTGACTTTTACACTTGACCAACACACATTTAGTCTTTATTTTAACCAGGTTTACTCCAGACATCTGTATGTGTATTCTGTATGTGAATACATGGGAGACTACAGGCAGACACTCAGTAGAACTATGGAAGTAGAACTATGGAAGTAGAATTATGGAAGTAGACACATGGAATTAGAACTATGTAAGTAGAATTACGGAAGTAGAACTCTAGAAGAAGAATTATGGAAGTAGAACTATGGAAGTAGAACTGTAGCCAGCTGGTATATAGCTGTGCAGTAAGAGCGTTAGGTAAAACCTCCCTCCCAACGCCTTAAGAGACGTGCTTGTAAGAGATGCTAGCATCCATGAGTTTTAGTTCCCTTGTTAACACGCTCCCAATCCGAGGAGCTGCAAGTTGCGGGTTTGATTCCAGTGGAGAGCAGGGCTGACCCGATCGGTCAACACAACACAGGTTACAGAAGCACTGCACCACTCAGCTCAGCTGCACTAACGGCGTCAGCACTATTCAGTCCCCCTGGCTCCTGTGGCTGAAGTGACAGCTTCATGCTGTGTCCACTGACAAGGTCACAGGGTCAACTCCCAGGAAGTATCTGCACTGATGAGAAATGCCCGCCCCTCCCAGTATGGTGAGTCACTTTGGGTTAACATCACAGGAGCACAGACCAGGCAGGACTGTTTACGTCTGAGAGAAAAGGACACTCCTGGAACCACTACAT
>NW_027468650.1:13662024-13664524 GCF_046254945.1 Alosa pseudoharengus | reverse complement strand
GAGTGAGTGAGTGAGTGAGTGAGTGAGTGAGTGAGTGAGAAACTGAGTGAGTGAGTGAGTGAGTGAGTGAGTGAGAAACTGAGTGAGTGAGTGAGTGAGTGAGTGAGTGAGAAACTGAGTGAGTGAGTGAGTGAGTGAGTGCGTGTGTGAGTGAGTGAGATAGTGAGTGAGAGAGTGAGTGCGTGTGTGAGTGAGTGAGATAGTGAGTGAGAGAGTGAGTGAGTGAGTGAGTGCGTGTGTGAGTGAGTGAGATAGTGAGTGAGAGAGTGAGAAACTGGGTGAGTGAGAGAGTGAGTGAGTGAGAGAGTGCGTGTGTGAGTGAGTGTGTGAGTGAGTGAGATAGTGAGTGAGTGAGTGAGTGAGTGAGTGAGAGAGTGAGAGAGTGATTGAGTGAGAAACTGAGTGAGAGAGTGAGTGAGTGAGTGAGTGAGTGAGTGAGTGAGTGAGTGAGTGAGTGAGAGAGTGAGAGAGTGATTGAGTGAGAAACTGGGTGAGTGAGAGAGTGAGTGAGAAACTGAGTGAGTGAGAGACTGAGTGAGTGAGAGAGTAAGTGAGTGAGTGAGTGAGTGAGTGAGTGAGAGGCTGAGTGAGTGAGTGAGTGAGTGAGTGAGTGAGTGAGAGAGTGAGAGGCTGAGTGAGCACAAGCTTAAAGTAAGATGTTCCAGAGAGGGACAGGGGAGAGAGAGAAGACAAACACAGCACAGAGGAGTGCTGGATGGCTTGTGCATACAAGTATGTACTGACACATACAAACACGCATACGCTGACATAAACACACACACAGAGACACACACACACCCACACCCACATTCACCTAACCCCAACATCCACACATATACACAAGTATAAACACACACACACGCATATACAAATCAGAGTGACAACCCCCCCCACCCCACACACACACACAAACATACACACACACATACACACACAGTGCTTTTGGACAACTCACCCTGGCAGTGTTCAGGTTGGCAGACCCTGCTGTCCGTCTCGAGCTCTGAGCACTGCTGCCCCCTGCTGGCTGCTGAGAGTGGTGCACGGTGGCGCTGCTGCCACTGGGACACGCAGGAGCAGGCCGACCACTCGCTCCACTCCGACATCGGACATTCTGCACACACAAACACACACATAAACACATGCACACACACACACACACACACACACACACACACACACACACACACACACACACACACACACACACACACACACACAATAAATGACCAGGGCATTCTACATTTGCACCATATCAGTGATAGTGTTATGCCAGGTCACGTCCTTTGCCTGAAGTTTATCGACATAAAAATCCCTGCATGGGACGATTAAAGTCTTCTTCCTGGGGCTCTGAATAGCTCTCTCTGAAATGAACCAGCTCAGTCCTTTTACATTACTCTACCATTTCACCTGCTCTATTTATCCATTCATTGCATTTCAATAGTCCATAAAGAATAAAAGCAGTTTTCTAACAACGCTCTCTTGTCAGTGGGGGGGGGGGGGGGGGGGGGGTCCCTTTACACGGCCTGGAGTAGCACAGCTGCGTCTCCTGAGAGTCTCGATGTGTCTGGATGTCGGGGGGGCAGGCATTCTCCCCCTCCTCCTCACACACACACCTCCGCCGACGAGACACCACGCCCGCCCCGCAGCTGCGGGAGCACGGAGACCACGGCGACCAGGGGCAAAGGTCATCTGAGGACAGGGGCAAAGGTCATCTGAGGACAGGGAAATGATTCACTAATCTGGATTCATTCACTCATCATCAACTCAGTCATTCATTCAGTCATTCATTCATTCATTCATTCATTCATTCATTCATTCATTCTTTATTTCTTTCTATTATTCATTCAATGTAGCATTCATTCTTCAACTCATTTAGGCTCTGATCATTCAATGAACAGTCCTTTCAACAGTCTGTCATTCGTCCAAAGACTTAACTGTTAAAATATGACCATCTAATGCTTTTGACATTTAACAATAACAACTACAATTTACTACACTCCTATGACAAGCACAGTGAAGAAAAATGTAGCAGACTACACATCCTTGAAACGACTGATGACAAATTACATCCTGTGAGTTAGCAGAGTAAGCACCAATGCAGGGTTTAGCCTATGCTGTGAGTTAGCAGAGGGATTGTACCGAGACAGGGTTTAATTTGGCCTTTATCAGTATGCGGTGAGTTAGCAGAGGGATTGTACCAAGACAGGGTTTAATTTGGCCTTTATCAGTATGCGGTGAGTTAGCAGAGGGATTTTAAAGAGGCAGGGGTTGATTTGGCCTTTATCAGTATGCGGTGAGTTTGCATTTAGCAGAGGGATTGTACCGAGGCAGGGTTTGGCTTGGCACTCCTGGGCCTCCTTCTCTGGACCGGAGCAGTCCGAGCCGTTATTCCGGGGCGGGGGGTTGATGCACGCTCGGCTGCGGACCTGTGTGCCACGGCCACACGTGACGGGACAGTCTGACCACACGGACCACGGGGTCCAGTCTCCGTCCACTAGGG
>NW_027468650.1:13632024-13652024 GCF_046254945.1 Alosa pseudoharengus | reverse complement strand
TGTGTGTGTGTGTGTGTGTGTGTGTGTGTGTGTGTTGACGTGCCTGTGCATTGGTGAGTGTTGCACTCCTTCTGCTGCTCTTTGGCTCCAACACACTCTCTCCCGCCACCCTGGGGGGAGGGGTTATCACACTGCCTCCAGCGCAGATTGACTCCGCCTCCACAGGGGACGGAACACTCGGACCAGCCACCCCATTGGCTCCACGCCCCATCGACATGACAACCTGGAACTGATTGACACTGAAGAACTCCAGCATCACAGGAGCTGTTTTGGTCAACAAATTATACAAAACAATAGTAAGGGAACTAGATAAAGTTAGGTTCCGTGTAGTTTGATAACAGAAATGTAGGTAATATTAAATAGTGTTGAAGGGATGAGAGTACCAGTTGTTGCAGTCACTGATGATGAAGTCTCCTGAATTTGCATACTGCCAATCTGATTGGCCCGGCCACACCCAAGAGGCGTTTCCAGAGTCCAGCCCATCTGACAGAGGAAGAGGAGGAGGAGGTAAACGAATGAAACACTTATATTTCATGGCTCTGTATTATTTTATATTATATTACAATATAGGACGGTTACACTGATAGAAAGGTGTAGTGTCCAATAAGAGAGAATCTGAAAACATCTAGAGCTTAAGCACTTTGGTGGAGTTAAAGGAACACGCCAATGTTTTGGGAAATTAGCCGCCTACCCCAGAGTTAGATAAGATGATACACTTCTCTTCTGTGTGCGGTAGCCTAGCTTAGCATAGTTCACTGGAAGTGGGTTAGACCCGTTTGCCTATATCTTCCTTTTACTGTAGCTACAGGCTAACTACAGGCTAACTGGTCTGACCTACTTCCAGTTAATTATGCTAAGCTAAGCTAATGCTGTCAGACTGGACTATCGCACGCACAGAGAAGAGAAGGATATACATCCTCTTATCTAACCCTGGGCTAGACAGCAAATAAGTTTATCTCCCAAAAAGCTGGTGTGTGGAGAAAACAAATAACTAATTGAATCTGACTCACAGAAGAATAGAATTAAACAATAGTAAACAAAGGGACAGCCTGGAGCACAGTAACTATTCCAGTGGCTTTGGAATTAGAATTGTGACGCTGTGAGACACTGGAAGATGCCGGAAGCCTTCATCACACACTCTGTTCTCGGTTCCCTCCTGACCTGTGGTTCTGTTGTGGAACTTGCAACGGCAGAGTTCACGATCCACACACCACCCGTCCTGCAGAACCTGGTCGCCTGGGCAACCACAGTTCGGGCTGCAGTCTGGGCTGTCGATGCATTCTGTGTCGCCATGGAGATCAGAGCATGAACGAGGGCAGGGCTTCCCACATGGCCAGTGTTCCTGACCACCTCCACAGTCTACAGAGAAAGAGAGAGAGAGAGTTAGAGAGAGAGAGAGAGAGTGAGAGAATATGTCTGATAAAACTTTCAATATACAGATATACTGGGGAGGAGATAATCATTTCTGCTTTGACACTAGACAAAAATAAAAATTAAATCACCAACTTAAATACTTAAATCACTGCTTTATTAAGCGTGACTGATAGCTGATTAAGAACATCAGTCATGTTTTGGATATGCTAATCTGATGTGGGTTCTTAAACTGTATCTTTGTCAAGACAGACAGAATGATGGAGACCAGCCCAGGCTGAACACACACACACACACGCACACACACACACACACACACGCACACGCACACGCACACGCACACACACACGCACACGCACACGCACACGCACACGCACACACACACACTGACCGGAGCAGATGGTGGCGTTGTCATGGCAGCGGTGGCTCTGCTGGCTGGGACCGTGGCAGGGCAGACCCCCGAAGCGTGCGGGGGGGCTGTTACACTCCCTCCTCCTGACGGACACCCCGCCACACGCATCACATTCCGACCACACACCCCACGAGCCCCACGAGCCGTGAACTACACACGATGAGGACATAAGGAAGGGAGAGGAGGAGAGGGGAAAAGAGAGGACACAAGAGAGAGAGAGAGAGAGAGTGAGAGAGGGAGAGCAGTCATTTATTGAATCAATCATTAAGCCATAACATCACTGTTCAAATGAATTATTTAGCACATGAAAACATTACAGACACCCTGTTAGATAGAGAGAGGGAGAGAGGAGAGAGAGAGAGGAGGAAAGGGAGGAGAGATAAAGGATAGGAGCACATGAGAGAAGATAGGAAGAGTTGGAGAAAGATGATAAGAAACAGAGACAGAAGATAGGGGAAACAGAGAGAAGAGAGGAAGAGAGAGTGAAGAGAGATAAATGCTAGAGGGAGAGATGAGAGAAATTAGAGAGATGTTTTTAAAAAAGAAACTGTTAAGAGGAATGTAAGATAAGTTAACCATTGAATGTAATTTCCATGGTTCTGGTTCAGTCCAACTGACAGACAATTTTTACTGGCTATGTACTTGCACTCTGTACAATGACAAAAATGACAAAATGACAAAAAAATCTTATCTAATCTGACCTAATCTAACCTAATCTAATATATTCTAATCTAATCTAATCAAATCTAATATAATCTAATCTAGCCTAATCTAATCTAATCTCATCTAACTATCTGCTGTGCCATACCAGAACAACTGATCATCTAAGAACCTAAAGGTCAGAATCAACATGAGACGAAACCAGACTGATCATTCACTCCAAGAAAAACAAGAAATCATAATTTATAAAGCCATAGATATCTTTACATTATGCATTCAGAAATAACGTACCATAATCATACAGTTTTTCATGAACAGTAAAATAAACTTATTAAAACTTAAACTTATTAAAAAAATGTATTTAATTTCCCAGCCTTTTCCTTGAACCAATAAAATACTTTGCTGCATTTATATCTTAAACATGGTGAGTGAAAGTGTTAAACCTGCATCATGCCTTATGTTTGGTCAAAGGATGAAACAGATGAAAAACAATACATAATGATAATAACAATAATAATAACAATAATAAACAATAATAATAACAATAATAAACAACTGTTCAATACAGAGAAAGGCTGTGTTCACCATTCACATATAAAGAACATCAGAAATCCTTCACTCAGAACAAATATTGTGTGTCTAACGGTTTTACAGTATGTAGTGTGTCTAACAGCATGTAAGGACATTTTAATTCTTTGTCATAGGTTGCGAGAATCTTTCAAGGTGTGTAGCAGTGTGTGTGTGGTGCTGTGTGTAAACTTTAGTGTGTATGCAAATCTGTGAACCAACCAACATTTTTTTTCTTCATATAATAAGCTAAGAACAACTATGCATCCACAAGGGGGCATGACCAAGTATAATGACAACAACTACGCATCCATGGGGGCATAACGAAGGCCACTGCATGCACTGTCTACGCTCCTACGTGTAAGGACCCAGGGTCCCTCGCTACCTGGGCAGAAGCGTATGGAGGGGCAGGCCTTCCTCTCGATCTGCACCCCCAGGCCCCCGTGCTGCTCCTGGGCTCCGCGGCAGGGAGGGCCCCCCGCCTGGGGCTCAGGACATCCACAGCTGCGGTAGCGCGACACAAACTCCGCCCCGCACGTCTTCGAGCAAGGGGTCCAGTTTGACCACTCACACCAACCGCCATCGACTGGGAGAGAAAGTGGAGGGCGGAGGGATCAAATAAATGGTGACACACAGACACACACACACACACACACACACACACACACATACACACACACACACACACACACACACACACACACACACACTACACAACGTTTCAGTGCCGGGGGTCCAATTTGACCACTAATAGCAGCTTTGCGACGATGGTTGTAAGTAGCTCAAATACAGGAAGACTGCAGTATACTTTACCTGGGCATGGGTTATTCGTGCAGGTGACTTTGCCTCCATCACATGTACTGTGATAAGCAAGAAAAAGAAATGTGTTAGCAGGAAACTCAGACACATACATATTTACATTCACACACACATACAAACACACACTCACACACATACAGACACACACACACACACACACACACACACATGGACACTCCTACCAGTTGTTGCATCCGTCTGAGGCAAGGCTGGACTCGCCAGGGTTGAGTCGGAGTCCAGTGCTGAGGTCCAGGCAGGGGCAGTGTTCTCTCTCCACACACTCCGAGCCGTTACTACTGAGAACACGGCCGCCAGTGCAGTAACAACCAGCCTCACAGCGCCACTCACAGAACTGTACAGACACACACACACACAGACACAGACACACACACACACACACACACACACACACACACACACACACACACACACACACACACACACACACACAAGAGTCATGAGACCTTAGAATACAATCACCAGTACAGGAACAACCTGCTTCAGCTTGATCATCATCATCATCCTTGTCATCATCATCATCACATCAGAATTACCACAAAACACACACACACACACACACACACACACACACACACACACACTTACAGCCAGGTCATCACAGGAGCGTGGACATGAGGGGCCACAGCTGCTGAAGGCCGTACCAGGTACCTCGGAGCACGGAGCCACTGAGGAGACAGACAAAAGCCGCTAAACACACTGTGCTGTTACTCTACATAAGGCAGGAAATAATACACACATGCATACAATATGAGTGACAACAACAGAAAAGGGCAAAGAGGTAAGAGAATACACACACACCCACACATACAGTACACACACACACACTCACACACGCACATACACATACACAAACACACATACGACTTTTTATTGATGACGTACAGTAACACATACAAAACTTTGGCAGTTCTGCAGATGGTCTCTGCAAAAACCACCCACACACACATACACACACACAAACACACACACACACACACACACACAAAAACACAGGTAAAGACATATCATAACCACACATATAATAATCACAAAAAAGCTTTGAAAACAACACAACATGTGTTGTTTTTTAACACATCTCTATGTCCAGATAGGGACAAGACAGTTTGTGTTGTTTCCAACACATTCTTTTTTAGGCTGCACAGACAGCTGACCTGGGCAGTGGTCTGTGTTACAGCTGATGATCTCTGAGGCCCGGCCTTCACAGTAGTCCCCACGGCCCTGAGGAGGGGGGTGGTCACAGTCTCGCCTGCGACTCTTAACCCCCCCGCCACAAGACTTGGTACAGTCTGTCCAGGAGGTCCACGCACTCCAGCCTCCATCACCTGCAGAGGCAACAGACACACAGCAACACTTACATACTGACAACAACAGACATCAGCAACACTTACATACTGCCAACAACAGGCACCAGCAACACTTACATACTGACAACAACAGGCATCAGCAACACTTACATACTGCCAACAACAGGCATCAGCAACATTTACATACTGCCAACAACAGCCACACAGCAACACTTACATACTGACAACAACAGACACACAGCAACACTTACATACTGACAGTGACAACAACAGACACACAGCAACACTTACATACTGACAACAACAGACATTAGCAACACTTACATACTGACAACAACAGGCATCAGCAACACTTACATACTGCCAACAACAGGCATCAGCAACACTTACATACTGCCAACAACAGACATCAGCAACACTTACATACTGACAACAACAGACACACAGCAACACTTACATACTGACAGTGACAACAACAGACACACAGCAACACTTACATACTGACAACAACAGACATTAGCAACACTTACATACTGACAACACTGACACTAGCAAAACACACACACATACACATACAGTATACACACACACACACACACACAAACACACAGCAACACTTAGAGTACATACTGACAACACTGACACTAGCAAAATACACACATTTTAACTACTTTATTTATGTCCGCAATTCATAATAAATGTACATAAGGACATAAATGTTACAGATACAGAACATTGCTAAGGCATGATCCACCAATGTGGGTCTGATGACAATCTCGAACAGCAGATTTATGGATACACACAACACCTTCTTCTCCATATATGGTGACTTCCAATAATGGAGGATATTGAGCAGTATTTGGCAATTTGCTTTGCCCTTGCTTTTGTAAAGTCAACTATCTTGAGGCACCTAATGACAAGCCCAGTGTTGGGAGTAATGCGTTACAAAGTACATACGTGCATGTAACGAAGTATTTTTGTAAATCAAGTAACGCAATTACAATTACTGAAATTTCAAAGGGTTCGTTACTTGCGTTACTCTGTTGATCTTGAATGAACGACTGCAGACAAGATGACAGATGCACATTTGCTGCTTCTAATCTAACGTCTCCCGACCTTAGCTGTGTTTCCAGCGATTGTGTTTCATGTTTAGATTGCAGATGCATTCTTTACAGTTAATAGGAGCACATCCTCACATTCCTCCTTATTTCGTATATATGATAAAATTACCAGCTCCGGTATCCAAAATCAAGACAAGAGGGCGTTACCTCACGGATCACTCCCTCTGGTTTCAACTTGTGAGTGGCCAGCGCGGCTGTCAGTCAAAGGGAAGGGGTGCCCCAACATAGCCACGCCACAACACCAATAGGCCTACATACAGTAGCCTATATATAGCCTTGGCACAAGCAAGCACACGTTTAACTCGAGAGGATAAAGAAACCTCCAAATAGCCTACCGTACGTACTACAGCGACTTGAGTTATTTGCACAGTATGTTTACATCGGAATTGACGTCCATGGTGTTATGGATTAATCTGTCTGCGATGGAACTTGCAACTTCTCTCTGGAAAACCTTATCAGCTGAAGAGTAACCTTCTGCATAGTGCGCGACAACCCAAACCCTCGGATGCGCATTTGAACTTATTTTGGTAGGTCAGCACTTGTGCAGCGCAGGCTTTTCCCAAACTGGTGGTGCTTAAAATGCTATATAATACAACTGTGTTCAAAGCAGGATGAGGATAACCTAAGGTTGTATGTGTGTGTGAGCAGACAATAACGGCTTTGAAAATATTTAACATTGTTTCACATTACATCCCATTGAACTCATTCCATGTAGCCTACAGAAGGACTGCAATAATAATGATAATAATAACTTATTACTATATTGCAAAATTCAGTGTCAGTGCACCACCATGCATACTACTACTGCTAGTAGTAGAAGGCAAGCAGTAGGCAGTGTACTGTACATATCTATCAAACCACCTAGATGGTGAGGGTGGCGCAAAACAAGGTCAGGGAGGCCTTCATGCATTGTAGAATGTTTTGTGGTCGGAAAAAGTTTGAGAACTCATGCACAAGGCTATTGATTTGAAGGCCCGTTGAAACTACAATAAATAGGTCTAAAAATTAGGTTTACTCAGTACTGTTCATATTGACATTTTAAAAGCAGACTTAAAAGTAACTCAAAAGTTACTTTCTCTAGTAACTAATTACTTTTGATATACAGTAATTGGTAAGGTAATTCAATAACTTTGAGAGAAAGAAGTAACTAGTAACTGTAACTAATTACTAATTTTCAGTAACTTGCCCAACACTGGACAAGCCTATGCACGTGGCCCAGGCTGCCGAAGATAAGTACCAGATATTGACATTTGTAGCAAAGGCCAGTTATATGCTGTACAAGAGGGTGATATTTTACTAGCTTTGTTAAGTAAGCCTCCTCTAGACATGAATCAAAACAGCAAGCTACAGTACTTCCAGGATGAACACATCCCTATCGTGCTCATCAATGATTATAATATCAGGCCTGGTGGCATTTAAATCAGAGAACGCAGACATTGTAGAACACCTGGAAAACATTTGTTGTCTAACAACACAATTTACATGTATTGACACATTTGGAAAAAATAAGGAAGATTTCCAGATATAATGTCCACACACACACACACATACAGTACAGTATACACACACACACACACACACACACAAATACACACACAGCAACACTTACATACTGACAACACTGACACTAGCAAAACACTCACACACACACACACACACACACACACACACACACACACACACACACACACACACACACACACACACACAGACATAAATGCACATCAATCATTTCACATCCAACTCCGGGATAATCCAGTTATGAGTTCACACACTAAAACACATGAGCTGGGGAATGTGTGTGTGCTACTCACGGTCACACGGAGCTGACACACACACTTGGTCCTGCCGCTGTGGACCCAGGCAGGGTAGGCCACGGCCGGTTCTCTCTGGACTGGAACAGAACCGGTAGCGAGAACGCAGACCTGGACCGCAGCTAATGGAACACGGACTCCAGCCACTCCAGTCTGACCAGTGACCATCCACTGAGAAACACACACACACACACACACACACACACACACACACACAAACACACACACACATACACAAACACACACACACACATACACACACGCACACACACACACACACACACGCATGCACGAACGAACGAACGCACGCACGCACGCACACAGGCACGCACGCACACACACACACACACACACACACACACACACACACACGTATCCATATTTGGCAGATATACAAACAACACAAATAAATACACTTATGCACACAGATACACACACACACACACACCAGATATGTATCCATATATTTCAGATATACAAACACAAATAAATACACTTATGCACACAGATACACACGCACACACACACACACACACACACACACACACACACACACACACACACACACACAAATCAGGTATATAATCATTCCCAGTACATACCACTACAGTCGTGATCTGTGCAATTCACCAGCTTCCCTGATTCACATGTGCTGTGAAAGGAAAGAGGAAAGAGACACAGTATGAACACACACACACACACACACAAACTAGAGATGCGCGGATGGGCTATTATTTCAACCGTAACCGCATAGCAAAACTTATCATCCATCCGCCATCCATCCGCACCAACGTTTTTTGACCAATTTTCAAAACCACACCCACCCGCCATCCGCTGGTTGTTTTAATGTATATGGGTGATGCGGTGCTGCTGACGTGAGGCTATAAAGCTCTTGCCTGTTCTAGAAAGACTGATCCAATGCAGCAAATATATTAAAAGGCTAAAGTCCTACATTGGCTATGTTGTAGCCTATCCCCAGAATATCAGCAGCAAACTCAGTCTCTGTCTCGCAAAAGTCTCCAAATAAAACGCACATCGGCCTGTAGCCTACAATTTTATCATTGTAATAGCCTAAAAAAACGCAATTTGGCACATCATTTCAACATGCTGCTATTTGGCCTACTAATTAATGCCTATTGTACTTTATTTTTTGCAAAAAGAAAGAAATCCTTAATAAAATAACAAGTCATTCACATTATACTTTACGCACTGTAACCCACCGCACAGGAGTGCAACGTGCATGTTCACATTTTTAGTAACAACCGCCAAACTTGCTTGCTTGCCTTATCTAAGTTTTCCGACTATCTTTCTTAACTTCTTTTTTCCGCTGTGGATGTTACTGAGCTTGTAGAAGTTTTAGCTCTTACGTTCTGAACATCTCGCACTGTGATTGCCCGATGTCAGTTCTGAGTCATATCACTCCATAATCTGTCTCCCTTTTAAATGCCTATTCCCTGAATGGTAGTCTACAATGACTATGTGTTTTATATATAATATCGAAACAAAATAACCCAGTCAGTCTCATCTACGAGATGTTTAGGCCTCCTCCAATACTGGCAGCTGGGCTCATAGGTTGCAGATTTGCTTAGTGGGCTACCAAGGCTCTGCAACGAGACGCGACATGGGAGATGAATCATCGGTCAATTTGCACTATAGCCTATTCTACTTTCTT
This sequence comes from Alosa pseudoharengus, assembly GCF_046254945.1. Classification (NCBI taxonomy): domain Eukaryota; kingdom Metazoa; phylum Chordata; class Actinopteri; order Clupeiformes; family Clupeidae; genus Alosa; species Alosa pseudoharengus. Next base: position 13,642,263 of record NW_027468650.1, on the reverse strand, counting down.
ATTGCACACTGGAGAGGAAAACATGCTGGTAGGCTACGATAGGCTACTTAATTTAAACTTTGTTACCTTTAGTGTTTGTGTGTGTGTGTGTGTGTGTGTGTGTGTGTGTGTGTGTGTGTGTGTGTGTGTGTGTGCGTGCGTGAGGTGAAACATCGGAATACACCAATTCCGCAACACCGTCTCTGATAGATAAACAAAGCAGCATGCAGAAGCAACTAGGCCAAACTGCCTGATGAAAATTTGACTATTTCAAAGTGTGCTCGTTTATTTCGGATGTAGGTAACACAATTTAACAATGTATAGGCTATATTTTTTTCATTTGATTGGTTCAACCGGCACCCGCCCGAATTTAATTAAAATATTATATTTCTTCACGTCATCCGCCCGATCCGCGGTTTAACCGCGGAGTCCGCGGCTGTAACCGCGAACCGCGCATCTCTAACACAAACACACACACACACACACACTTATCACACATAAACACACTTATGACACATAAACACATGACACAAGAGTTTGAAGGAATAATGGCGTGCAGTACCAGTTGTTGCAGTCCTTAGCCACCGTGACCCCTGGATGATACTGCTCCCCCTCCACATCACACAGGCACTCAGAGAGAGGGACACACTTTCCACCCTGAGGGATTCAAATGAGCGTACACACACACACACACACACACACACACACACACACATGCACACATAGTCACACACACACCTTCACGTCAGTATCTTCTCAGACTGCCATAAATTCACACACACACACACACACACACACACACACACACACACACACACACACACACACACACAAACACAGACACACACACATGCACACATAGTCACACACACACCTTCACGTCAGTATCTTCTCAGACTGCCATAAATTCACACACACACACACACACACACACACACACACACACACACACACACACACACACACACACACACACAAACACAGACACACACACTCTCTCTCTCTCTCTCTCACACACACACACACACACACACACACACACACACACACACACACACACACACACCTGTATAGCATATCCCAGCGGGCACTGGCAGCCTGCCTTGCAGGTGGTGTTTCTGTCCGAGTCTTGTCCAATCTCAGCACAGGTGACAACCTCCCTCACACACTCCGCCCACTCCTGGCCCGCAGGACACACCCTACTGTTTCCTGATGAAGGGAGGGAGAGAGGGATGAAATAGATGAATGTATAGATGATGATAACAATAAAGTCATTAGATATTTTTCCAAGAAACAGATCAAAATGTATGTGTGTGTGAGAAGAGAGAGAGAGAGAGAGAAATCAGAGAGAAAGAATAGAAAGATGGGACACAGAACAAGGGGCCAGTACATTTAGAAAAGGCAAAGTGTAAAGGTAGTTCTTTGTCCTGTTTTATATCGGCTGCAACAAAATAATTAATTGTTATCAATCAATTAATTGTTAATAAATAAATATAATTCATGATGATTTATTAAATACATGCATTATAAATGCATTAACTACAATTCATTATCATTTGGCTAATACTTTCTTTATTGAGTGATACACAGATAAATCTAAATGACTGCATGACTAAATGGATGTCTCAGTGGATCTGTTTGTGGTCAGTGTCCTCACCACAGGGATGGAGGTTACAGGCACTAAACTGTTGGGCGGTTCCATGGGTTCTAAACGGACCCCTGGTTCTGTTCCGGTACCCACCGCCGCATGGAACAGAACACTCAGACCACGCAGACCATGGCTGCTTCATTCCTGAGACACACACCCACACATACACACATACACAATGACATGAACACACATACACAAACACAAATGCAAATATACTGTATATGCATACAAAAACACATGCGGACACACCGATGCACCCGTGCACACACACACACACACACACACACACACACACACACACACACACACACACACACACACACACGTCCCTATCCCTGGTCCTCTGTCACTGTGGCACACACATACAGTACTGTACACACACACACACACACACACACACACACACACACACACACACACACACACACACACACACACACACACACATCCCTATCCCTGGTCCTCTCTCACTGTGGCACACACCCACACACACACACACACCGTGGCAGGGTTTGACACTGCAGGTGTCCAGCTCCACTCTGTCCCCCAGACATGGCTGGCCACCAAACGCCACCGGGGGATTGGTCGCCGAGCGGAAGCGCCTCCGGATGCCCACATCACATGTCCTACTGCACGCGCTCCACTGGGTCCAGACACTCCAGCCACAGTCCACTGAGAGAGAGAGAGAGAGAGAGAGAGAGAGAGAGACAGAGACAAAGAGTGAAAGAGACAGAGAGCGAGAGAGAGAGAGAGAAAAGAAGAAGAAAAGAGGATTTGGTTAAAATGATAGAGTGAAAGAAAGAAAGAAAGAAAGAAAGAGAGAACACAACCATATTATAGAAGAGACAGAGGTGGCAAGGGAGAATAACAGAAATTGAAACTGAACTGTATGAATTTCATGTTTAAAGTTTCCATTATAATTGACATCTTCTTTGTAAATGCCCCTCTCTCAAGCTGCTTTTATAAGCTACATTGCCCCTCTCTCAAGCTGTCCTTTACTCACCAGGGCATGGAGCTGTTCCACACTCCATCTCACCATTGTGACAAGTACTATATGAAAATTAAGGAAACACAGGCCAATATTTTGATTAACTGGGATCCAGAAAAAAAAAAGTTTTGATATTAAGATTTTTGGTAACACTTTACTTGACGGGTGAGTTCATAGCACATTCATAGCAGCTGTCATACCAAACCTTTCATGAATGTGGAAGACAGAACAACGACAACTTGTCAAAATAAAAGTCCAACAATTGCAAAGAAGCATTGCCGTTTTTGTTCCAAACCTCTTACCTGATCACGTTACATCTGAGTCAATGGGCTAGTCCAGTGCCAAAAAGACAGAACATGGTCAAGCAAATAATTTTTGTTTCATAAAAATGTATTTGTTTTAAGATGTAAACTTTGCAGATTATTTCTCATCTTTTGCTACTGGGAATGTCCAACCATTCCAGGTTTCACAAATACCAGTCAGCTAAATGTAGGCTAGTTTACCTCCCAGTGTTAAACTCAGTGATTACGAATACTTCACAACTTGTATAGTAAAGTGACATTCGATGTAGACTTCATAAGATATTCATGAAATATTTACAAAGGCTGGAAAGATTAAATTAATGGTATCCTTTATGAAATATTGGAGGCAAATGTTCAGCTGACCCGTATTTGTGTAACCTAGATACCATTAATTTAATTTAATTAATTAATGAGTGAGTCCTACTACACTCCCATTAATTAGGGAGTGTAGAAGGACTCAAACAGATGGCATAATTAGTGATAGACGTATATGTCTATAGGACTCATGTCCTCCACTGAGGAAATTAATTGCTGGGTCTTAAGAAGCTTTACGCATTCAAAGGAAGAGCACCAAACAATAAACAACTTTCACATCTTGTGTACGTCCCAAATAAACGTTCTTTCTAAACAGTATACACCAGATGCGTGTCCCATTAAACATCTTATCATTAACATATCAAAGGGAACTTATGCATTATTGAGACCCACCAGTTGTTGCAGGCGTCTAGAGGCACTGTGGCTCCGCGTGTGAATACTGCCCCCTGGTGGTAGCAGGGGCACTGGCTGAGCGGCATACAGGTGCTGTTGTACAGGTAGAAGCCCAGGGCGCAGTAGCAGCCGTCGTAGCACTCGGTGGCACACTCCACTGCAGCCGTCATGTCCAGACACACACGCGGGCACGCGCCACCCTGAGCCTGGCACTGTTCCACTGTCAGGTAAGCCATGCCCTCGGGACAGGTGCCTGGCAGAAACATATGTACACATAGAGCACACACACGCATGCACGCACGCACGCACGCACAAACACACACACACACACAAACACACACCCCCACACACACACACACACACACACACACACACACACACACACACACACACACACACACACACATTCACACACACAGAAATAAGTCACATTACACACACAGAAAAAACACACAGAAAACATGAATATATACAAATACAAACCCACACCCACATATAAACACAAAAGTCACTGCATGTTCCAAGACTCAAAAGGTCTTGTTGGTCTATTCCATGTTAAATGTATGTAATCTAGAAACACCATCATCCAACCCCTGTCAAACACAGCGGCAGGCTACCTGAGCAGGGCTGGGAGTTGCAGTCCCGCGTCTGAATGTGTGGCCCGGGACAGGTGCTGCCCCCATACTGTGGGGAGGGGGAACTGCAGAGGCGCTTGCGCGTCTGTACCCCTGAGTCACACTCCGATGAGCACTGGGACCAGGGAGACCACGCTGACCAACCGCCATTCACTGGAACACAATGGGGACACGGGGAGAGAAAACGCAAGACAGCAATCAGTTACTTCCATAAGGGAAACTGATGTTAAAAACTAATGTCATATTTTCAGTGACTACAGAAATGATGACTGTACAATACATATGAAGACTTTGGTTCCACAACGCTATATCCTCCATTTGAATGAATTTTCATAAATCATTTATTTTGTTTTCCAAGTAATTTCAGTGGAAATGTAATTGGGTATTGTTATTGGATTTATCTTTACTAAATCAAAACAACAGAACTGCAATTTTATTGATATTACCTGAAACACACAATTAAATAACATGACTTATTAATGTTTTCACAAATGGATTCATAGCGTTTTAGAACCAAACTCTTCATATGTTCTGTATGTGTCTATAGCAACTGCAGAGTAAGTGCTACATTCAAAACATTTTAAGTAAGTGTGCTGAGTAAGTGCTATATTAAAAAAACGTTTGAGCGAGGTCATCTTCCATTGCCAGTCTACTATTCCCTCCCATGAGCACTGGTGAGCTGAGGGATACCTGAAGCGCTCCTGCTACATAGGCACCGACATGAGTTCAGTTCCACCGCCCTGTAGATCACCATTCAGTTCGAAATTGTGTCAGCGCCACTCAATAAAATCCATTGCTCAACGAATGCTTGTCAGCTGACATTTTTGCACTCTGATGTACGTGGGCAAGTGTTGTTGGCTACTAAGGTCCTATCCCTGAAAGGTGTGGGTTTTTGAACATTCTAACATAAGATTCCGTTCCGCAACAATTCAAGGTTCTAAAATTCTATGTTGAATTCAATGAACCCAGATATTCTTTAGAACGTTCATTTTCCAACATTCCCCTCTAAGGGCTTATATTCATATCACTATATTGCCAGTGAGCAGTATATTCTGCTCACATGACTTCTTCAGAGTAGTGACTGGTGTATTTGTAGGCATTGTTTTTTTTACCTGGTCAGTAATTGGCTAATCATATGCTTACCAGGTCAATGATTAGTTATTCCTCTGACCCTGTGTTTACCTGGGCAGTATTTGGTGTTGCACGGTTCCTGCTCTTCAGCCTCCCCCAGGCAGGGGGCGCTGTCTGTTTGGTTGCAGCTCCTGAAGCGCCTCCTCAGCCCCACGTCATCCACATGCAGGAAGCAGGTCTTACTGCACTCTGACCAGGAAGTCCACTCACTCCACGGTGCCCCCTTCTCATCTGGGTAAACAAAACAAAATCCATCCATACTCTGAACCCCCTCTAGATCTACACAGTTTTACATCTGCTGACTGAAAAGGCCTGAGTGGGCAATGCCTAGCTAGCTAGCACATAACCTACTGCTTATTAAGGAATCTAACCTGGTCAGAAAGGTGTCTTACTGCAACAACTAAACACCCCTTTAGTGAATGTATTAAGGTGGCTAACCTGGTATATCAACACAGACACACACTTATAGCATATGAACTCACTAACATGTGACTTACTGTTTAGTAAGAGATCTAACCTGTTCAGAAAGGTGTGTAAGACCTAAACACAGGCGTAAAACCTCTACACCTCTGTATTACTGCTCACCTGGGGGACAGGGTGTGTAGCACTGTCGCACCTCAGTGGAATCTCCAGAACATGGCTGACCGGCGCCCCCACCTGGGCGGCTCACTGGAGACCTGGGGGTAGTAAACCTGGGGGTAGTCCATGGCTAACACACACACATATGCATGGCTAACACACACACACACACACACACACACATATACATACCTGTAACGCTGCCGTAAACCAGTACCACAGGTGCTATCACACGGTGTCCATGACGACCAAGCTGACCAATCACAGCTCTTCAGACATTTGGAGTGGTCACAGACAAAACGGCCATCTTGACATACACTGTGAGGGGGAGAAGTGAGAGTGTTATCAAACAACCTTTTTGACTAAAGATGGAATGTGGAACTGTGATAGACTGGGAATGGGCCAAACTGAACCTTCCACTCATTAGCCTGGGATAACTTATACCACTTTCAGTACATGATCAGGGTCGAAACCTGTGTCCCTACCACACATCAGAACTACTGTATGGTTATTTGACCCATGTTCAACTCATTTGTCAATTCAAAACCAGTCAGAGAACATGGATTATGACCAGGTTATGGCAATAGATATGACAACCTGGGTTAAGGGTTAATCTTCTTAGACATAAAATCAACCCACGTCAAAGCATTCTTATTAAAGGAGTATAAGGCTACGTTCACACCGCAAGTCTTAATGCTCAATTCGGATCTTTTGCTCAGATCTGATTGTTTGGCTGTTCACATTACCTTATGTGGCCTATATTAGATTCCAGTGAGAACTGTTTGCGGTTCCGAACTGACCCGCATGCGCAAAAGGACAATAACAATGACATCAGCTTACTTGCATAACTGTGGCAAATGTCGATGTAGATGGACGTAAAAGTCGCATCAAATCCGCCTTGGTTGTTCACACTGCAGCCGCATTGAAAAAAAAATCAAAACCTGGGTCTGATTCAGGACCACATATGGAAGTGGTCTACATCTGATTTAAAAAAAAATCAGATCTGGGCAATATTTGAGTGTTCACACTACTTCTGAAGAAGTCTGACCTGGTCACTTGACCCCAGTGACCAGATTTAAGCCACTTTTGCAAGATAGCAGCTGAGATTGGACCAGATCTGAACCAGACCCAAGCCAGATCAGGGCCAGATCATGGTCCAGTGTTATCTGTTGTCAGGGTAACCAGCTATTTCCTGGTTAAGTCTGTCTGCAGGTCTCACCATGTGCTGCAGTTGTCCTTAGTGACCCTGTCTCCTGGCTGGAGGACCGAGCCATCCCATAAACACCTGCACCGGCTGGCGTTCACACAGCCGCCATCTTGCATGTAGCGGTCAGGAGGACAGCGACATCCTGGGAAAACATTCAGACACAGACACAGGCACACACACACACACACACACACACACACACACACACACATAGAAAAAATATGCATACGGATGGATTCAAATGTTCAGATAAAACAAACATACATACATATGTGTGGATTGAAACACACATTTTTAGCATTTGGATTTTATATTGGACTTAATATGATGATGAATACACAGTATGATGAACTGCATTTATATAGTGCTCTTCTACTCCTCCAAGCACTTCACTCACTCATACTGAAGTATAAGTACGTATAAGTATATACTCTTTTGATCCCGTAAGGGAAATTTGGTCTCTGCATTTATCCTAATCCGTGAATTAGTGAAACACACTCAGCACACAGTGAGGTGAAGCACACACTAATCCCGATGCAGTGAGCTGCCTGCTAAAGCGGTGCTCGGGGAGCAGTGAGGGGTTAGGTGCCTTACTCAAGGGCACTTCAGCGTGCCTACTGGTCGGGGTTCGAACCGGCAACCCTCCGGTTACAAGTCTGAAGCGCTAACCAGTAGGCCACAGCTGCCCCAAATGTGAATGTGGAGGCTGCCGTGCAAGGTGGCAACCTGCACATCGGTGTGAGCGGTTCTAGTTTCCTGCAAGCAGCATGCTGTAGTGTGGCTTACCTGTGACGCAGGCAGAGCTGCAGTTCCTCTCGGAGGACAGGCCGGAGCAGGTCAAAGGGCACGGCTCCACCCGCCCGCCAAGGCAGTCCGATTCACTCACCAGCACCATCCCGTTAACACAGCCTGTGTTCACAGCCACCGCAACACAAGACAGCCGTTAACAAACCAAGAAAACACAGACGTTAACACTGCAGCACAAGACAGCTGCTACACACCAAGAAAACACAGACGTTAACATTGCAGCACAAGACAGTTGTTATACACCAACACAGAGCAGTTTGTTAACACAGCCTGATAAAAACACCAACACAAGATGCCTGTGATATCGTTTGCTTCTTGTCCTCGTCATCCAAGTTCGCAGGTAAAAAGTCTCGTTTGTTTACCTTGATGGCCTATCACGATACAGCGCTCACCTTTTTGAGTGGACGAGCCACAGGGCTGTGTGCTAAATGTGTGTGGGTGATGCGGTTGCCGTGGCGCTCACCTTTCTGAGTGGACGAGCCACAGGGCTGTGTGCTGAATGTGTGTGGGTGATGCGGTTGCCGTGGCGCTCACCTTTCTGAGTGGACGAGCCGCAGGGCTGTGTGTTGCAGGTCTGAGTTTGGAGAGTCATCCCCTCACAGTCATGCCCCCCGTTTTTGGGAGGGGGGTTGGAGCAGGAGCGGTTCCTGACCATCAGCCCCCCACCGCAGGAGACATCACACGGAGACCAGGAGGTCCACTCGGACCACGCCCCTTTCACTGAGAAAAGAGAAAGAGGAGAAGAAAGGGAGATGCGACAATCTAAATTGTTCTACTTCACTAATATGCTACCAAGATATGCACAAGAACACATGCTATCCACAGTAGAGTAGAATAATGTAGAATGAGATGATACGAAGGGGAGATCAGTGACATACAGCAACGATGAGGTAAGGTAAGTAAATATAGCCTAAGTATGGTACAGAATTACAGATCTATATGTCTGTATGTGTGTGTGTGTGTGTGTGTGTGTGTGTGTGTGTGTGTGTGTGTGTGTGTGTGTGTGTGTGTGTGTGTTTGTGTATGCATGTGTGTGTGGTGTGTGTGCATGTGTGTGTGTATGTCCTTGTGTGCCTGTCTGTGTGTGTGTGTGTGTGTGTGTGTGTGTGTGTGTGTGTGTGTGTGTGTGTGTGAGTGAGTGTGTGTGTGTTTGTGTATGCATGTGTGTGTGGTGTGTGTGCATGTGTGTGTGTATGTCCTTGTGTGCCTGTCTGTGTGTGTGTGTGTGTGTGTGTGTGTGTGTGTGTGTGAGTGAGTGTGTTTGTGTGTGTGTGTGTGTGTGTGTGTGTGTGTGTGTGTGTGTATGGGTGTGTGTGTGTGAGTGAGTGTGTTTGTGTGTGTGTGTGTGTGTGTGTGTGTGTGTGTGTGTGTGTGTGTGTGTGTGTGTGAGTGTGTATGGGTGTGTGTGTATGTCCGTGTGTGCATGCAGTGCTCCTGACCTGCACAGGCCTGTAGGAAGCAGGCTCTGCTGTCGAACTGGGCCCCCCCACACGCCCCCCCGGGCCTGGCGTCCCTCAGCACGTCCCTCTGGCGGAAGAGAGAGCCCAGACCGCACGACACACTGCAGCCGCTCCACGCCGTCCACGGCGACAGGACACAGTCCACTGCAAACACAACACACTGGTCTAATTTGCTTGTACTCAGCAAATGAGTCCACTGTGATTACACTAACCTGGTCTTTGTTTTGACTCAGAAACTAGTTATGAGTCTGCTGTAAACATAACGAGTTGGACTTGATTCGGAAACTAGTTATGAGCCTGCTGTAATCATAACAAGCTGGTCTTAGTGTCAATTTAGAAACTAGTTATGAGTCTGCTCTAATTATAACGAGTTGGTCTTAGTGTCTTGAGTCTGCTGTAATCATAACAAGCTGGTCTTTGTTTTGACTCAGAAACTAGTTACAGTCTGCTGTAATCATAACGAGCTAGTCTTTGTTATGACTCAGAAACTAGTTATGAGTCTGATGTAATCATAACGAGCTGAACTATCCTCTGATCACCTAGTTATCGAATGTTGCAATAGGCTGGTCTTGGTCTCTTCTGACAAAGTCTTCAGTTCTAGTCATCTACAGTCTATTATAATATTGATATCTACAGTCCATTATAATATTGATATCTACAATGCCAATGTGGAAATTATCAGGTCTGATCACCTGATAACGAGCATAATGCTACTGCAATAAGCTGGTCATATTCTCTACTGGTCATCGCTATAGTGATTATGAATCCACTGTTTGAAGTGCCAATCACAGT
>NW_027468650.1:13624524-13627024 GCF_046254945.1 Alosa pseudoharengus | reverse complement strand
AGTTCTCAGACACTGTGATGCTTATAATGATAGAAGGTGGTCACTTGCGCTTTAGCCTGGTTGGTGCTCACGGAACAGGACGCAAAAGTCAAATAGGGAGATCCAAAGTCTAACAGGAGCCAAGGAGCAGGACCGGAGCACTCAATGCTTAACGTGATTTTTATTAGTGCAAACTGACTAACGTTTCGACGCCCATGCGTCTTCTTCAGAGTCAAAAAGTCCAAATAAATGCTTATAATGATGTTCAGTTGTGTTTACGGAGAGGTAGAAATAACACTGAACATTAAAGGGGACATAAGTAGACATCTGGAGGTTTAGAACTGTCTGGAATGCGTGACTACGTCGGCAACAGCAGTCTTCCATTCACTTGCACTGAATTCTATACAGTGGCAATGAGGGGCGAAGGGGTATCACAAGAGAGATGGTTCGATGACCGCAGGTTAGCATACTAACTCACACATTGGGGATGATATTGAGACGTCCACCGTCAGCTGGGTTGTTTTCGCGGTTGCTAGACGAGGTCAGCTGGCCGTAGTAGATTCGGCCATCTTCCATGCCCATAGCGGAGGCACACACTGGACACACAAGAGAGATCATGTGACTGTGATGAGAATAATGTCCCATTATACAGAATGTTCCCTTACACCTCATCATTACTTATCACTACATGCAGTTATTCTGTGTGAGAAGAATGCAGAAATCCCACATAGGCCTATATTGACCAGTACAAGCATCTACTGTGTTTTAATCACTGAGTTACATTAGAGAGGCATTTGAACTTGTTTTTATTAAAAAGTCTATGACCATGATTTACTTTATGTAAGGACATTATTTAATACATACCCCTGTGTCCAGGTTCTCCTTGCTGTTACACAGAGAGTAAAAACAGTGTTACAGAAATGTCTGAAACCAGGAAGCTTTTATTGTAAACAATGTTATGATTACTGAGAGTGTCCACTACAGGATGTAAACGAGCAGACACTTACAGTTGTTGTCGGGGAGGGTGTCGTTGTGACCGTAGTGACCGCGGCCACCCCAGGTGTCCTGAGGGGTGCAGGGTTGGGTGTGACGGGTTTGGAGGGGACGCAGCCCTTCTCGTCCGCCCCGTCAGGACACTGCGGCACCCCGTCACAGCGCTGGGCTGCATCAATACAGCCCCCTGGTGGCGGACAGGAGAACTGACCTGTGGCACACCCATGGGGACGAAGGGTGGTGGAGGACTGGGTACCTGTGTTGGAGTAGAACAAACAAACATATACAAATCACACCGGAAGAAAACATGATGATGAATATTTAAAACAGGTACAAAATCATGATTTTTGGTTGATTAAGAAGTGAATATATTATATTATATAGATATTATTATATATATAAGTAATTGCAGGGGATCAGGTACTTTAATTCTCAGGTAAATAATAAACAGCTTTCACTGCTGAGGGAGTGTCTGGGAATTCTGTGTTCTTGATCTATAGAGATTACGGTTATTTGAGGAATTCTATGTTGTTGATCTACAGAGATTACGGTTATTTGAGGAATTCTGTGTTGTTGATCTACAGATATTACGGTTATTTGAGGAATTCTGTGTTGTTGATCTACAGAGATTACGGTTATTTGAGGAATTCCGTCTCTCACCGCAGTGGCGCTCATCCGAGCCGTCCCCACAATCGTTGACTCCGTTGCAAACGACACCGGAGGGTCCGGCCGGAACACAGCGGCCATTCTCACAGCGGAACTCCCTGTCTCGGCACGGCCTAGGAGTGACGGGAGACAGAGAGGGAACAGGGGTGGACAGCCAACTGTATCCTACACAGGGACACAGAGGGGTCAGATAACGTGTTGAAGTCATACTCTACACAGGGACACAGAGGGGTCAGATAACGTGTTGAAGTCATACTCTATCCAGTCAGAGCGAACACAACAACAAAATGTGTTCAGCACTGGTAAGGAAACAGACGCGCTGATGGACACTGTGGAGAGGCTTTATACATTTAGTGACAGAAACTAGATGTAGATGAAAAAACACTATGTTGAGTGAAAGGAAGGAAGGGAGGGAAAGGTTTAAGAAAGTGTGTGTGTGTGTGTGTGTGTGTGTGTGTGTGTGTGTGTGTGTGTGTGTGTGTGTGTGTGTGTGTGTGTGTGTGTGTGTGTGTGTATGTTTATGAATGTGTGTGTGTGTGTGTGTGTGTGTGTGTGTGTGTGTGTGTGTGTGTATGTTTATGAATGTGTGTGTGTGTGTGTGTGTGTGTGTGTGTATATATTTACCTGACTCACAGCCCATCAGTTCCACTCGCAGGTAGATGCCGTTCTGGAAGTCGTGGGGCAGCACACGCACAAACCGTGCCAACACCATCCTGTCCAATTGCGTCTGAGCAACCCCTCGGTCGTCACGGTTACCCAGGAAAACCTGACCACCACACATGGATGGATGGATTAGTGTGTTGTATTGAACATGGAACATGAAATGGTGCTCAAATGTAAAGTCTGCTATATTTTTTGTTTT
>NW_027468650.1:13614296-13619324 GCF_046254945.1 Alosa pseudoharengus | reverse complement strand
TTTTTATAGTATTTCACAGTATAATTCATACAACCAACAAACAGAAATAAACTGTTTTACTGTTAACTGGATAAACTGGAAACTGTGTTTACTTGCATTTAGCCTACTACATCCCTGATGCCACCACACCAAGCCCAGATCATCAGTGCCACCACACCAAGCCCAGATTATCAGTGCCCCCACACCAAGCCCAGATCATCAGTACCACCACACCAAGCCCAGATCATCAGTGCCACCACACCAAGCCCAGATCATCAGTGCCACCACACCAAGCCCAGATCATCAGTGGCACTGATGAGCCACCAAGCCCAGATCATCAGTGCCACCACACCAAGCCCAGATCATCAGTGCCACCACACCATGCCCAGATCATCAGTGCCACCACACCATGCCCAGATCATCAGTGCCACCACACCATGCCCAGATCATCAGTGCCACCACACCAAGCCCAGATCATCAGTGCCACCACACCAAGCCCAGATAAGCGCCGTGTCTCCTCCATAGTCTCTACTGTTCTCTCTGAGTCCCTTACCACAGCCCAGCTCGTCAGAGTGGTCCAGGCAGTCTGGACGGCCGTCACATAGCGCGCTGATGGGGACACACTCGCCGCTGGAACAGGCGAACGTGCCGCTCACACACCTCACTCCCGGGGCCCCAGTGGTCACACTGCTGGGGGTCACCAGCTCATCTGGTGTGTGTGTGTGTGTGTGGGGGGGGGGGGGGGGGGAATAAGGCAATGGTCAAAAGTGATGTGAAACATGGTCAAAAGTCTTTCTCAGCTTGTTTTCTGAAATGTAGCTTTGTCTTTAGTTTTGTAATTTTATTTTCTGAAATGTAAATTATATATAACCTGTCTGGGCCACAGTACAAAACAGGTTTACAATGTAATTTACAATTACATTTATTAATTTAGCCTTCATCTAAAGTGACTTAAAAGATGAGGAATAACATTCAAGATACATTGCAAAGTAGTCACTAGTCACTTTACACTAAAGTAAAGATTCATAACTGATTCAAATCACCATAGATAAAACCATAGATAGCAGGAAGTTCGTACCTTCTCTGCAGCCTAAGATCTCCACACGCAGGTAGAAGGTGTGTCGGTATTCCACAGGTATGATACGCAGGTACCGCACCCTTATCAGTCTGTTCAGCCAGCGTGTGACAGGGCTCCTACCCACCATCCGCACCTCAAACACCTACCACATGCACACACACACACACACACACACACACACACACACACACACACACACACACGCACACACATGCACGCACCATGCACGCGCACACACACACACGCACACGCACACGCACACGCACACACACACACGCACGCGCACACGCACACGCACACGCACACGCACACGCACACGCACACACACACACAAACACAACTTTTAAAAAGTGTCAGCATTTATTAGTCTTTACAAGTGCTGTGCTGACTAAAAACTAAAGACTAAAGACTAAAAAATAAAACTACAATGACACTTCACCTTAGGCGGGTCACCTCTCCTTCCGGTGTCTGTGTAGTCAGTGAAATGGCTCTCCACCAGGGCGAACGCCAGGCGATACTTGGTCAGGTAGCCCCACATGCGCTCACTGCCCTGCATCACCACACCTGACACCCAGGTAGGCTCCAGGAAGTCCACCTGGAAGTAGGGATTAGGGTCGCTCGGCAACGGACTCCACCCCGGTTCCATGACAGGTCTGCAGAAGGAAGCACATAAATCTGGGGTAAATGATGATATTCGACGTGGCAATGTGTTTATCCTCATTAGAATAAATGACCGAGTTCTAGTTCTCAGACACTGTGATGCTTATAATGATAGAAGGTGGTCACTTGCGCTTTAGCCTGGTTGGTGCTCACGGAACAGGACGCAGAAGTCAAATAGGGAGATCCAAAGTCTAACAGGAGCCAAGGAGCAGGACCGGAGCACTCAATGCTTAACGTGATTTTTATTAGTGCAAACTGACTAACGTTTCGACGCCCATGCGTCTTCTTCAGAGTCAAAAAGTCCAAATAAATGCTTATAATGATGTTCAGTTGTGTTTACGGAGAGGTAGAAATAACACTGAACATTAAAGGGGACATAAGTAGACATCTGGAGGTTTAGAACTGTCTGGAATGCATGACTACGTCGGCAACAGCAGTCTTCCATTCACTTGCACTGAATTCTATACAGTGGCAATGAGGGGCGAAGGGGTATCACAAGAGAGATGGTTCGATGACCGCAGGTTAGCATACTAACTCACACATTGGGGATGATATTGAGACGTCCACCGTCAGCTGGGTTGTTTTCGCGGTTGCTAGACGAGGTCAGCTGGCCGTAGTAGATTCGGCCATCTTCCATGCCCATAGCGGAGGCACACACTGGACACACAAGAGAGATCATGTGACTGTGATGAGAATAATGTCCCATTATACAGAATGTTCCCTTACACCTCATCATTACTTATCACTACATGCAGTTATTCTGTGTGAGAAGAATGCAGAAATCCCACATAGGCCTATATTGACCAGTACAAGCATCTACTGTGTTTTAATCACTGAGTTACATCAGAGAGGCATTTGAACTTGTTTTTATTAAAAAGTCTATGACCATGATTTACTTTATGTAAGGACATTATTTAATACATACCCCTGTGTCCAGGTTCTCCTTGCTGTTACACAGAGAGTAAAAACAGTGTTACAGAAATGTCTGAAACCAGGAAGCTTTTATTGTAAACAATGTTATGATTACTGAGAGTGTCCACTACAGGATGTAAACGAGCAGACACTTACAGTTGTTGTCGGGGAGGGTGTCGTTGTGACCGTAGTGACCGCGGCCACCCCAGGTGTCCTGAGGGGTGCAGGGTTGGGTGTGACGGGTTTGGAGGGGACGCAGCCCTTCTCGTCCGCCCCGTCAGGACACTGCGGCACCCCGTCACAGCGCTGGGCTGCATCAATACAGCCCCCTGGTGGCGGACAGGAGAACTGACCTGTGGCACACCCATGGGGACGAAGGGTGGTGGAGGACTGGGTACCTGTGTTGGAGTAGAACAAACAAACATATACAAATCACACCGGAAGAAAACATGATGATGAATATTTAAAACAGGTACAAAATCATGATTTTTGGTTGATTAAGAAGTGAATATATTATATTATATATATATTATTATATATATAAGTAATTGCAGGGGATCAGGTACTTTAATTCTCAGGTAAATAATAAACAGCTTTCACTGCTGAGGGAGTGTCTGGGAATTCTGTGTTCTTGATCTATAGAGATTACGGTTATTTGAGGAATTCTATGTTGTTGATCTACAGAGATTACGGTTATTTGAGGAATTCTGTGTTGTTGATCTACAGATATTACGGTTATTTGAGGAATTCTGTGTTGTTGAT
Organism: Alosa pseudoharengus; assembly: GCF_046254945.1. Classification (NCBI taxonomy): domain Eukaryota; kingdom Metazoa; phylum Chordata; class Actinopteri; order Clupeiformes; family Clupeidae; genus Alosa; species Alosa pseudoharengus. The sequence goes on along the minus strand of NW_027468650.1, from coordinate 13,615,933 downwards.
CTACAGAGATTACGGTTATTTGAGGAATTCCGTCTCTCACCGCAGTGGCGCTCATCCGAGCCGTCCCCACAATCGTTGACTCCGTTGCAAACGACACCGGAGGGTCCGGCCGGAACACAGCGGCCATTCTCACAGCGGAACTCCCTGTCTCGGCACGGCCTAGGAGTGACGGGAGACAGAGAGGGAACAGGGGTGGACAGCCAACTGTATCCTACACAGGGACACAGAGGGGTCAGATAACGTGTTGAAGTCATACTCTACACAGGGACACAGAGGGGTCAGATAACGTGTTGAAGTCATACTCTATCCAGTCAGAGCGAACACAACAACAAAATGTGTTCAGCACTGGTAAGGAAACAGACGCGCTGATGGACACTGTGGAGAGGCTTTATACATTTAGTGACAGAAACTAGATGTAGATGAAAAAACACTATGTTGAGTGAAAGGAAGGAAGGGAGGGAAAGGTTTAAGAAAGTGTGTGTGTGTGTGTGTGTGTGTGTGTGTGTGTGTGTGTGTGTGTGTGTGTGTGTGTGTGTGTGTGTGTGTGTGTGTGTATGTTTATGAATGTGTGTGTGTGTGTGTGTGTGTGTGTGTGTGTGTGTGTGTGTGTGTGTGTGTGTATGTTTATGAATGTGTGTGTGTGTGTGTGTGTGTGTGTGTGTATATATTTACCTGACTCACAGCCCATCAGTTCCACTCGCAGGTAGATGCCGTTCTGGAAGTCGTGGGGCAGCACACGCACAAACCGTGCCAACACCATCCTGTCCAATTGCGTCTGAGCAACCCCTCGGTCGTCACGGTTACCCAGGAAAACCTGACCACCACACATGGATGGATGGATTAGTGTGTTGTATTGAACATGGAACATGAAATGGTGCTCAAATGTAAAGTCTGCTATATTTTTTGTTTTTTTTGTCTGAAGTACATGTATGTGAAAAACAACATGCACATGCATGAAAACTCTCTCTCACACACACACACACACACACACACACACACACACACAAATAAACACACTGTGGCCAGTACCTTGGCTTTGGGGCGGGCGTCAGTGATCAGCTCTTTGTAGGTGAACCACTGGATTCCATCAAAGCTGAACTGCAGGTAGAAACTAGACACAAAGGTGCCAAACATCCCACCTCCCTGGGTTAGGAGGCCTACAATGGGGCCCAGAGAGAACAGGAGACAGACCGAGAGAGAGAAAGAGAGAGAGAGAGAGAGAGGGAGAGAGAGAGAGACAGAGAGACATCATTATCTCTAAAAGATGGACTAATCCTAACTTATATCTAATGAATGCTATATCATTCATTATCTCTCTCAGACTGGCTAAATCTAACCTCTATCTGATTAATGCTACACCATTATCTCTCTAAGACTGACTAAGTCTAACTTCTGATGAATGATGAACGTCAGATGAACATCTGATGAATGCAGGAGCTCATGGCGCTCTAGACTCTGATTATGTAATGTTACATTTGATGTTCTAACCCACCTGTAGTAACTGAGGCTTTGTGATGTTACACTACAGTAATGCGCTGTATCTGCAATTTGATGACATCTGTATTTGTAATGTGATGAGATCTGTGATGTTATAATGTTACCTGTGATGTTGTGTCTGTAATCTGATACCTGAGATG
>NW_027468650.1:13601796-13609296 GCF_046254945.1 Alosa pseudoharengus | reverse complement strand
CCGGGAATCCTTGTTGGTGTACGTCACTAAATGTACACATAAATTATTTTATTGTAAGGCCCCCCATGAACGAAAGTAAACAAAACTTGGCATGCATTCGGAGGGTGTCATAATGATCCTACACTTTTAATTTCGTGCAGTTTTGACCTTGTCAGCCAGAGATATTGTGATGAAAACACCTAATTTTTTGCTTTTTAATTTTTAACTAGGTGGCGCTATACATGAAATAAGTGGTAATGGGATGGGTTGACATGCCCCCTTAAAACCAACATACATAAAAAAGGTGGACCTCCTAGGCCCTACGGTTATCGAGATATTCACAGAAAACTGTCTCCGGCCACCTACAGGCCAGTTGGTGTATAGTAACATAAATTAATTTATTGTGTGGCCCCCCATGAACGGAATTCCACGAAACTTGGCGTGCATACAGAGGGTGTCATACTGATCCTACATTTCCAATTTTGTACAGTTTTGACTTTGTTAGGTCACAGATACCTTCAATTACAACACCTCATTTTTACTTTTTTGTGTTTAACTAGGTGGCGCTATACATGAAATGAGTGGTTATGGAATGGGTTGACATGGCCCCTTGAGATCAACATACAAAAAAAAATGGTCCTCCTAAACCCTACGGTTTTCGAGATATTCACAGAAAACTGTGTCTGCCCTACCCTCCTTTCGGGGGGTCCAGTCCAGCGGGGGGGCTACAGATCAAAACAAAAAATGATGGTTCCATGCTATCCATGTGGGGTTACATGCCCACCAAGTTTCGTCTACCCCGGTCTTTCAGTGTCCCGGGAATCCTTGACGGAAATTTGGGCATGCGAAAAAGAAAAAAAAAAAAGAAAAAAAATCGGACTAAACCTATATGACCGCTGCTTCGCTGCGCGGCGGTCATAATAAGACCTAGTGTTGTATAATAGCACATGGAACCTAAACATAGTCCAGTAAATCATATGTGGCCTGTGAATGTAATATTTGCTGCGCACACCCAGACCACAGAGTTTAACCCTTAGAACCCTAAGCTGTTTTTAGGGCATTTTCACTACCTTTATTCATAAGGATTTATTCTGGTCATTGTAAGTGCCACACACATATATTATATATTGTTTTTTTCAGGAGAGTCTAGGCTATTCAGATCTGCCATCATTTCATGTATTAATACTAGCATTGATTTTATTTTGATTTTTAAAGAATTAAAATATAAAAAGTGTATTATAAAAAGTCTTATATTTTGACATGTATCTCACCACAGCAAGCTCACAGCTCTACATGCATTTCATGTGGTTGTAGGGCAGACTGTCCTGAATCGGGCAATATAATTGCCATGTTGGAGGGATACTCTGGGGCTGAGCAATTTACAGAAATATTTGCTGTGTGATTTACGGAAATAAATACCATTTTTTATAATGACCTTTCTGAGCTCCATATCTGTGACACGAACTGATCTGACCTCACTTGACCCGAGGTTATGTGTTAGCCTGCGTGCCTGTGTGTATGCTGTCATAATAATTCTCATCTTTTTACTGCATTGCCATGAACAAAGTAAAGGCAAAAAAGGTGTTTTATTTGTTGAACAAATTGGGATGCAATGTGAGCCTTGAATTAGATGCCATGCAGGAATTTGCTAGGATCTCAAAACCGGAATATGAACATGCTTTGCCATAGAGAAACACATGATAGCATTGGATTATAAACATGCTTTGCCACAAGAACAGACAAAAACGTGGGGTAAGTCCAGCTATATGAAGTTATTATTTTGCTGTCACTTCGTCTGTTTTATAACCCAGAAGGATGTACTTGGTATCAAATGATAGCTCTGAGTCTCCTCTTTCATATTTATGCGATCACGGGTCCGCGAGTAATTCAAACGAGAGTAATGAGTGTGCAGCGTTGGTTTGTGTACATGACGTTATTATTTTGCAGTCACTTCGTCTGGTTTTATAAGCCCGAAGGATCGATAAACATGGTACCAATGGATAGCCCTGTGCCTCCTCTTTCATCTGATATGCTTGCCATATCGATGCGATCACGGGTTCGCGAGTAATTCAAACTAGAGTAATGTGTGTGCAGGTGAACGCAGAGAAGTATAGACTGTAAATATGATGCAATTTGATTTAATTTCATGATTTTTTTTAATTTTCATACTTGATCGTACAGACAAGTGTGTAGTCTCGTTGGAAAGCCCCACTTGTGCTCTGTCGTGCAATAAAGGTTTCATCTCGCTGCGATGAACCGTTCCGGAGCAATGTAACAGAGAAGAAGGGGTGTGTTTTTTGACGCACTTTGCGTCAATCGGGTTCTAAGGGTTAAGTGAATGCATAGTGTGAGTGTGTGTGTGTGTGTGTGTGTGTGTGTGTGTGTGTGTGTGTGTGTGTGTGAGTGTTAAGTTGCAGACAGGGATGCTGGCGCCTTACTAATTTCGGTGGTGAGGGCCGTCTCTCCTGGAAGCTGACTGCAGTGGCGTCCGCCGTTCTGAGGGGGCACACACTCCCTCTGCCGCACCTCCACCCCACCACACACCTTACTGCAGTTGGACCACGACACCCACGGCTGCCAGTATCCATCCACTGTCACACACACAAAGAGTTGCCATGTACTGTTGGTCACACTGAAAGCATGGACACTAATGGATAAAAAAGGAGAATCTGAACTTTTAAACTCATGAATATGGGCTGTATAACAGCATTAGCTAATTATCTATTATCTAGGTTCTAATACTAATCATGTGCTAACATTTAGATCTGGCAATATTCATTCACAGTCACACGCACAAAGAATCGCAATGTACTGTTTGTTACAATAGCCACATTTACAACGGACAGTTTTTTTGTCATTCCAATTAGATTACGTTCTATTCCAATCAGGTGCTCTCAAGTGCTTTAGAATATTTGATCGGAATAGCCGTTGTTGCCTACTTTTCCTTGAGAAGATACAGCAAACAATCCGTTAGACCGCATACAAGGCTGTTCAATCGGGATAGGAACGGAGTATACTACCTCTTTTATTCCATTAAAATTCTGATTGGATCAGGCATTTTTATTCTGACTGAGGTGTTTATATGATAATTTTTATTCCGATTGAGCCGTTATTTCTTTTATAATCAGATTAAAAAATGTCCAAGTAAACATGGCTACTGAAAGCATGGACACTCATTGATAAAAGAGGAGAAACTGAATGTTCAAAGTCATGAATAGGAAATGTATAACATTATTAGTATCTTTTTTACCCCAAGTTGTAACATTCAGATTTTGTGTTTGCTCTGTATAGCATCTGTGTAGACACACATAACAGTCAAGCAGCAGTAATATTCAGTACTGTAAAGGAGTTCCCCACAGCGCCCTCACCTGGGCAGGAGGCCTTGAAGCACTGCTGCCTCTCCGTGTCCTCTCCCCTGCAGTACCCCAGAGCGTCCCCCAGGGGGCAGTGTCTGTGGCGGATCATGGAGCCGGCTCCACATGAGCGACTACAGGGACTCCAGGGCCCCCAGGTGCTCCAGGTACTGCAGCGCTGCTCGTCTGAGGGGCCCCCAGGCCGAGGCACGTCAGGGCAGTCTGGGACCCCATTACACACCTGTCCCGACGCACACACACACACACATGATTATAAACAAACAAACAAACACACACACACACACACACACACACACACACACACACACACACACACACACACAATCTTAATTAAAGCTAACATCCTAAGTAGCAGGACCTGATCTCCTGCACAGCCAGATGCTATCTATTCATTTATTTAAGGTTTATCTAGACATGGACAGTGCACATTAATGAACATAAAAATGCTAATGCGCCAGAATTAGCCAATGTACAGTCCATGGGCCGATGTCAACAGGCCAGATGTGCCTAAAAGAAACTCTACACACATCATTGTGCACATCTCTGCGCTGGTGTTTGTGTGGGTCTCCCTCACCGCTTTGAAGGGAACACAGCCTCCATCGCGACAGGTGAACTCAGGACAGGTGCGTGTGTTGTTCTTGTCTCCGGGCGGAACAGCAGTTGGAGGAGTCTTTTCTATTTTGAGAGAAGACATCCATTAGTGGAGTGTAAAAATAGTTTGACTGGTCTAATTTTTTGAAAGTACAAACCACCATGAAGCCCTGATAAAGACTCTTCTGAGTCGAAATGCGTAGGCGTAATTGCCTCATAGCCTACTGTACATATCTTATATAATATAAACACAGGACAGTCACATTTTGACTTATAACTTCTGTTGTCCGCGCACGAAGGATAGAGAGTCTATGGTTGCAACATACACTCCACAAATGGAACGCTTCAGTTACGTGCCTGGTGTAGGCTGCCTGTTATACATAAAACATTAAAACCCACTGAAGGCACTCCTGTACCAAATGACTAGAATTACTGTATTGATATGGTCATTAGCATAACATGGAAGTGATTTGTACAGTGTGCTGGTGTTTCCCTCTCAGAGCTCACCACAGAGCAGCTCGTCTTCGCCGTGAGGGCAGTCGGGCGTCCCGTCACACACACGTGACGCGTTCACACACGTGTGGTTATCACAGGAGAAGCTGCCCACACAGGGAGGGATCCGCACCGAACCTGCAACAGACACAGAGTGAGAGCTCCTACATGGTCCGAGTTTGTGTGTGTGTGTGTGTGTGTGTGTGTTTGTGTGTGTGTATATGTGTGTGTGTATATGTGTGTGTGTGTGTGAATGTGTATGTGTGTGTGTGTGTGTGTGTGTGTGTGTGTGTGTGTGTGTGTTTGTGTGTGTGTATATGTGTGTGTGTATATGTGTGTGTGTGTGTGAATGTGTATGTGTGTGTGTGTGTGTGTGTGTGTGTGTGTGTGTGTGTGTGTGTGTGTGTGTGTGTGTATGTGTGTATGCGTGTGTGTGTGTGTGTGTGTGTGTGTATGTATGCATAGTGTGTGTGTTTGTGTGTGTGTGTGTGTGTGTGTATGTATGCATAGTGCGTGTGTGTGTGTGTTGTGTGTGTCCATCCTCACCACACGTGCCCACACTCTCGTCCGAGCCGTCTCTGCAGTGCTCCTCCCCGTCACACAGCTGCTGGTAGAGGATGCACTGATCACCGCTCTGGCACGGGTACTGACCCGGCGGGCACCTTTTAGGGCACTGCTGCTCATCGCTGCCGTCCAGGCAGTCAGTCTCCCCATCACATCGCCACGCCAGCGGGGTACACTGCCCGTTGGAGCAGCGGAACTCATGCCGCCCACAACCTACTCACAGGAAGAAGAGAGGCTGATGGGTATTGTAGTATTTGTAGAGTCCAGGATGCACAGTATTCACAATAAGTATGGCTTCCTCATGCTGATGTAATCAAAAATGAAGTGCTGAACACTGTGTCTCTGTCTATGACCCTATGAATAGATATCCCTAAATTAAACACTAGAATTGACCTTAGAGATGAGAAACATTTACCATTATACAGATCTATTGATTACATGTAGCTAAGAATGAGACTGGATGTCTGGGAGACATGCTTCTGAGTGTTCAGTTTGATTTCAAGATAACGCAAATAAATGTATTTTCAGTTAATTTTAAACTGCTCTGTACCATACCCTCAATTGTTGATGCAAAGCCAGTACTGACCACCAGATGGCGCTCCATATGTTTTACTGTTTTTTACAACTGCTTAAACATTAAAATCAAAAGTATCTCACTGTTAGCGAAACCTTATACTCAAGGAATAAAACATCAGCCCAGATTTGCACAACTATAAGCACATTATAAGCATCACACTTTTTGCAAAACAGAATGATTTACAAAACTCTAAACATATTTCTCTACTTTAGACACAGAAAACTCAGATGATGTCTCTTCTATGCAATTTCAAGGCACTACCTTTCAAAATGCACACCCATGAAACACTTACGTGCTTACAGTAACTGTCAACTCAACAATCAGTCCTACAGTAAACACTGGGCAACAGCTGAGCTCTTGTCAACAACAGAAATTGAAGGCAATGTAGCACAGAGAGGAATGATAATTGAAAGGAATGAAATTGAAAACTAAGTCAAAGGCTGAGAATTAGTGTATGGTTTTGCAGATTTGTCATGGGGTTATGGTATTATATGGTTTTGCAGATCTGGTATGGGGTTATGGTATTAAATGGGGCAATGTTGTTATAGTGACATGTTTGGTCTTATGTGTTCAATGTACAGGCCTAGTCGTATGTGTTCAGTGTACAGGACTGGTCTTATGTGTTCAGTGTGCAGGCCTGGTCTTATGTCCTCAATGTACAGTACATGTCTGGTCTTATGTGTTCAGTGTGCAGGCCTGGTCTTGTGTTCAGTGTACAGGCCTGGTCTTATGTCCTCAATGTACAGTACATGTCTGGTCTTATGTGTTCAGTGTACAGGACTAGTCTTATGTGTTCAGTGTACAGGACTGGTCTTATGTGTCGTGTTTGGTCAGTATAGTTGTGTACTCTAAATTATCCTCTAATCCTACTTGAACAATATTTCTGAAAGAAAAAAATCAAGCATATACCATATCCTAGAAAAACCTGCTTTGTCAAATGTGTCTTGTATTGAGTACATTAAAGTGTAACTGATTCAGACACAGTCAGATCATATGATGGATGTGTTTGTGATATGATAGAACAAAATAGAGTTTTGATAATAATACTTGTATAGTTTTGACTAAAGTGCTTAATTTTGCAAAAGAGCAAAGGGATTCTGCTAATTGGGTGTAGTGTTGTGTTGATTGTGTGTAGTGGTTTGAAAAAACTGGTCCTGTTTTCAAAATTGCGCTTTAAGCAATTGTAAAAAAAAACTGTACAGTACATTTCCCAATACTGCCTGGAACTCCTGACTGTACCTTTGGCAGGGCAGATGGTTTCATCCGTGCCCGAGGGACAGTCCTTGTGCCCGTCACACACTCTCTCGGGTGCCAAACACTGCCCGCCAGGGCACTGGAACTCTCCGTAGGGGCACACACACCCTCTCTCGTCGCTAAAGTCCCCACAGTCATCATGGCCATCACAGCGGTGGAGGTAGGACACACACTGCCCCCCGGAGCAGCGGAACTCCCCATCTCGACACACCTCTCCACAGTCTGAATACACAGCACACACACACACACACACACACACACACACACACACATTAATGACACACACACACAAGCACACACACACACACACACACTCACATACATGCAGGGAGAGATAAAAGCACTGACATTTTACAGCTCAAATCAATTCAATAATCAAAGGCTACAAATACATATCTAGGTCAAGCTCTACACACACACACACACACACACACACACACACACACACACACACACACACACTGTACATGCAGTAATACAATTTTGTTTGACAAAGTCGCTTTGGATAAGAGCATTTCATAAACATTGTAACCATAACCATAAAACAGAGTTGTAAATACCTCTATGGTGATAATGGTGTGGAAAAAGGTCACTTCAGGCTCTCTCTAGTACACACAAACACACACACCCACACGCACACACACACACACACACCTATACCCCCACTAA
>NW_027468650.1:13579296-13596796 GCF_046254945.1 Alosa pseudoharengus | reverse complement strand
TCAGCATTGGTGCTGAGGGTTAAGACAGACAACTATAAACTATTATACCATATTTGAAATGAACTGACGGACTTTAAAGGACAACTCTGGTCTGCTTGGGGAACAAAACAACGTTAATCGGAATCATTTTGAGTACCGTAGTACCGGAATATGCATTTACAGCAAATAGGTGCTGAGAGTTGAAGTGGACTCCTACTCACCGCGCACGGGTCTCTAAGGTCCTGGTCCCGCACGTCTGGGCAGGACGGGCTGACCTTCCAGGAGTTTCCGAAGAGCTCCGGCGTCGACTCCACGATGCCTTGGCGAGTGGTGAAGTCGTTCTCTGTGTCCCCGTCGAAGTTACCACACAACCCCCCGACCTTGCCACGAAGACTGGGCGCCAAGCGGACATACACACGCATGCCTGACCAACAGCAGAGAAATGTAAACTGCAAGCTCTGTACTGTGTGTGTGTGTGTGTGTGTGTGTGTGTGTGTGTGTGTGTGTGTGTGTGTGTGTGTGTATGTGTGTGTGTGTGTGTATATGTGTGTGTGTGTGTGTGTGTGTGTGGGTGGGTGGCATTTTTTCTTTATTGTCTTGAGTTCTCAGAAACTACAAAATGTTTGATGGACAATATAAGTATAATTACCCTCCGGCCAGCATAAGGATAACACAACCTAATTCTAACTCTATCAATCACAATCTAATCTAACTGAATTTAATTTCTGATGCAATCATTGACTTCACTCAGAAGACAAACGTCTATTAACGTTTATTTTCTCAAGGGCAATCTTAAACTTTTGTCAAGGACAAGTTGAACAGGTGTAACCTGTTGATTAACTCCACATTTGCAGACACATTAACCCACCTCCATCCCAGAGCAGCGTGACCCCCAGGCGTGATGAGAGCGAGACAAACATCCCCACCCTCTCCAACGTCAGCCCACTGCCAGAGTAGGACTTAGGGAGAGACACTGCCATGCCGTTCACCGTCACCGCCTTACCTGAGACACACACACACACACACACACACACACACACACACACACACACACACAGCACACACACACACACACACACACACACAGCACACACACACACACACACACACACACACACACACACACACACACACACACACACACACACACACACACACACACACCACACACACACACACACACACACACACACACAGCACACACACACACACAAACAGCTGTTAAAACCAGGGCTTGCTAGCTGGAGCAGACTCAGTAAGAGGTGACACAGATGTGATCGCCAGCATATGCGTAATCATCATCAGTATAGTAACAATGTAATAACACCCCCTGCAGGTAGATGGCGCTGTTGACAGTAGCAATAGATAGTGATGTAAAGTGTAGATGAGATGAGTTGAGATAAGATGATAAGATGAGTTATATACTTGTCTGCCCACCACGTGGATGGCGTTATTGCTTTAGTAATAAATGCAACATGTTTATATTATACACTCACCGTGCAGAATGTGGATGACCGTGTTGATAGTATATAGTGATAAATAATAATGTACAGAAATGCTCATCACGCAGCATGTGCATGGTGGGGTTATTCAGGGATAGATAGTAATGGACATTAATGTAAAGTGTTAAAAGTTCTATGCTGTATAAGTTGTAATACCGCGTAGCATGTGGATATCGGTGTTGCCGACGGTGAAGGTGACGGACTTGGTGCAGGTGACGCCGGTGCTGCCACATGGCACGTTCTCGGCCATGACGCTGAACTGGCCACTGCTCTCCTGCGCCAGTACGTACTCGCAGTCCCCCAGGAATGAGAAGCAGCGCCCGTCAAACGTCACGTAGTGCGGGTCGCCCGTGGCAACGCAGGTGCCAGCGCACAGGGACTGCCCACAGTGCCAGCGCCTCGCGAAACACACACTGGAACACACACATGAGGAGTGAGAACATACGGCACGTCACACACAGGGACACACACCAATATCTCCACCACCACAACACCAACATTTACACACACAGTCAATGAACAAGGCTGTTCTCAAATAATGCTTAATGTAATGACATACAATATTTTAGAGGTTTTAATTTCAAAAAGTGTGTATTGTGATTCAGTGTTTTAAAGTAGCAAAATCTGTTTTAAATATAAATAAAATATAATAAAAAAAATAGTATGCTAAATAAATAAGTAAATAATGTGAGATGGTTTTGCTGAGTAATATCGAGTCAAATAACATCTAGTGAAATGAATGGCCTCAGCCCTTTAAGCCCTTTAAACATATTAAAACAGTTTCCCACCAAGTGTTGCAGTCTTTGGTGATGGTGTCATTGGAGAAGTACATTCTACCATTGTGATGACATGGACACTCGTCAGGAGGAACACAACGATCACTCTGGAGATTAACAACAAACAAACAAACAAACAGAAAAACAATAAAGACAAGGATGGATACGTTGGAATGTTCCAGAAAAGAACAAAAGCACACAACGCAAACACACAGCACAAAGAACCCACGGGATGTACAAACAAGTTTCATTGCCAGGAAGACATATCCCAGCTAAAAAACAAACAAACAAACCCCCCCATATATCTTACAGTACATTTCACTAAAGACATACAAACTCTTCTAAATATTGTTGAGTAGTGTTTAGATTCTAACCACAAAATCTACACACCACCTCCTGGTTCTCTTGCTGTTGCTGACTGTGTTGCTGTGAACTGTGGTCTGCTGATTGTTGCACATTGTGTTTTTATAATTGTTGTCTGATGATGGTTGTGTGCTGTGTTCAGCTGGTTGTGTTGCTGTGCGTTGTGTTATGATGATTGTGTTGTTATGGTAATTGTAATTGTGCGTTTCGTTTTCATAATTGTTGTGTGTTGTGTTTAGAGTTCTGCTGATTGTGTTGTTGTACTTTGTGTTCTGCTGATTGTGTTGTTGTGTGCTTTGTGCAGCTGATTGTGTTTGTGTTGTTTGCTACTGATTGTGTTGTTGTGTTCTGCTGATTGTGTTGTTGTGCTTTGTGCAGCTGATTGTGTTTGTGTTGTTTGCTACTGATTGTGTTGTTGTGTTCTACTGATTGTGTTGTTGTGTTTTGTGAAGCTAATTGTGTTGTTGTGTTTTGCTGATTGTGTTGTTGTGCTTTGTGCAGCTGATTGTGTTGTTGTGTTCTGCTGATTGTGTTGTTGTGCTTAGTGTTCTGCTGATGGTTATGTGGTTATGATATGTGCTAATTGTGTTGTTGTACTTTGTGTTCTGCTGATTGTGTTGTTGTGTGCTTTGTGCAGCTGATTGTGTTTGTGTTGTTTGCTACTGATTGTGTTGTTGTGTTTTGCTGATTGTGTTGTTGTGTTTTGCTGATTGTGTTGTTGTGCTTAGTGTTCTGCTGATGGTTATGTGGTTATGATATGTGCTAATTGTGTTGTTGTGTGTTGTGTGCTGTTGTCTGTTGTGTTCAGCTGATTGTGTTTGTGTTGTTGTGTTCTAATGATTGTGTTGTGTTCTAATGATTGTGTTGTTGTGTTCTGCTGATTGTGTTTGTGTTGTTGTGTTCTGCTGATTGTGTTTGTGTTGTTGTGTTCTGCTGATTGTGTTGTTGTGTTCTGCTGATTGAGTTGTTGTGTTCTGTTGAGCTTTTGTGCTTTGTGTTGTGTTGTGTGCTGCTGTCCGTTGTGTGTTGATGTTGTGTTCTGCTGATTGCATTTTGTGGTTTGTGCGTCTGATTGTGTTGTGTGGTTTGTGCGTCTGATTGTGTTGTCATGTGTTGCGCGTTGGCGTTTAGTCTATGCCCACCAGCAGGACGGTGCCCTCTGGGCAGGTGCAGCCGTAGATGGGCTCGGCGCAGGGTGCCAGGGGGGCGTCCAGACTGGCACAGGTGCGAAGGCAGGAGCGCGGGGAGTAGACCAGAGTGCCAGGGCACCGGGACACCTCAGGACACTTAGAGTTGGTGCAGTTCCAACCACCCCTCTGACAGATGCTACAACAGAGGGAGGGGGGGGGGCAGAGAGAGAGAGGGGGGTAGAGAGAGGGGGGGGGGTAGAGAGAGACAGGGGTGGTAGAGAGAGAGGGGGGGTAGAGAGAGGGGGGGTAGAGAGAGACAGGGGTGGTAGAGAAAGAGAGAGAGAGAGAGAGAGAGAGAGAGAGAGAAAAAAGGAGAGGAAGAGGAAAAGAGCAGAGGGACAGAGAAAAGGGTAGATGGAATGAGAAAGAGCGATACAGAGGAAGGGAGAGAGAAAGCAAGAGGAAGAACAGGGAGAGAGAAAAGAGAGAATATAGGCTTGTGTAATCTGAAGTTCATTGTCCAGGAGGTGTATCTGATTTCCACATCAACTTTATTACTGAGCTCATATCTCCACACTAGGCTATCACATTACACTTGCAACACGTGCACACACACACACACACACACACACACACACACACACACACACACACACACACACACACACACACACACACACAGACACACGTACAGTACATGATTACACACGTGCGTATACACACATACACACAGAATTAATTTGCAGGATTGCATGACATGTCTGGCAGACTGTCAGTTGTTCATATCTTTGACGAGTGCTCATGTCTCTGTGGACGCTGTGAGGGGAAGAGATGCAATGAAATCAACCTATCCCGGCGCAAGCCAGAGCAGGACATAGAGTGATTTCATCAGACCCCTCACACCACCCTCGTTACAGGAGACAGGCACACGGACACAAACATACACATCCTAATGAAACCCAGTGACACACACATACATGCACATACACACACACACACACACACACACACACACACACACACACACACACACACACACATACACACACACACACACTTGCCCTCACTCACTAGACACACACACACACACACACACACACACACACACACACACACACACACACACACACACACTTACCCTCACTCACTCACTAGACATACTCCCAATACTCACACACACACACACTTACCCCCACTCACTCACTCACTCACTCAACACACACACACACACAGAAGTGTTATCACTGAGTTTCTGAAAAGAGGTCAGGGTGATAAGAGAACCTTTTTTTATAATGGGGTCACCTATAAACTGGCTTAATAGCTGTTTCCGAGTAAAAGATCTTGCAGTTTGACTGATGGTCGTAATCCCTAGATCTGCTCTCTGTCTATGTCTAGCAGAACAACTAGGGCTGCTTTTGTTCAGTTTATGGAGGAGCAACCCTTTTATATGGAAATTATATCAGGTAAACAGATCACCATTTTAAAAATGAAACCAAAAATGTAAACAATTAAAAAGAATGTGGTAACATGAAGGTCATCGATACAATGCGATCCTAAGTCATTATAATAATTGTTGTAATTATTTACAAGCCAGCATAAGACTCCATAGCAATGTTCATAATGCATTATGACCTGTAGCTTTATTGTTTTAAAGTACCGGTATATACTATATATATATAGATTACATCATTATGGGCAAAAAATCTCAGCTCATTTTACATAATACATTACAGTATACCACCAACCTGCCTACTCATAACTACACCCCTCTGGCCCCTGTGCTGATGCATTTTAACAACTTTGGAGGCAAATGGATAAACTAATGGATAAAAGACCAGACTTATATCACTTATAATAAATGCCTGTATCACGGATTAGAAACAAATATGCAAAATAATGATGAATTGATAGGAACTAATTTTCCACAGCTGTCCGAGCCAGAGCTCATGTTGGGGTTATGATAGTCCAGCGGCCTCCTGATGAGTCATTGTCATAAAGAACTACAGAGTCCACAGCCAACCGTCATAAAACAACACTATCTTATCACACGTCATAAAATCAATCTGACTGATCACTCTGACGGGTGCCATTCATTTCTGTCTCTCTCTCTCTTTCTTTCTCTCTCTCTCTCACTCTCTCACGTATCATTTCAGGACACACATTCTTTTCAGCTGACACCGTACTATCACTAAATATCAAGGTGACATCTAAGCATTTGCTCTGTTCTCAGGCAGTCCTCTTTGTCATGACATAACGTGTCACCTTGGACCTGCCGTAGTGAGATTCTACTGTTCAAGACACACATTACCTTTCCTATTTGCTCTCAAAACGGGCCAATACATAATGTCCCAGTTGATCTCTGGCTTACAGTAGTTTGGAATTCATATAAAGATGTCCACCTCACATGGTATCCATCTCACAGAGTACTTTTTATAATTGATTATTCTCCTATACATAAGCCTGGAGACTAGAGAAGGTCTAAGATATGGTGCCCAAAACTGCATATCTTATTTAATCCTGTGTAGTCCTACCATGTGTTGCAGTTGTTCTGTACGGTGCTGTGTAGTCCTACCATGTGTTGCAGTTGTTCTGTACGGTGCTGTGTAGTCCTACCATGTGTTGCAGTTGTTCTGTACGGTGCTGTGTAGTCCTACCATGTGTTGCAGTTGTTCTGTACGGTGCTGCCAGGTGGGTACATCTGCTCTCCGCGCTGGCACGGGCACATGCTGGCGGGCACACACTGGCCCTCGTCGTCCTGCACCAGGCCTGGTGGGCACTGGCAGCCGGGCACACAACTGGGGGAGCCGCCGGAGACATCGCAGGGCCAGCCTTGGCGCAGGTCACTGCAGGAGGCCCCACACGAGCGCCCACACTCCTGGTGGACCTGACCACCAGAACACTGCACAGCTGAGGGAGGGAGACATGGGAGAAAGGTATAAACAGAGAAAGAGAGAGAGAGGGTGTGTGTGTGTGTGTATGTGTGTGTGTGTGTGTGTGTGTGTGTGTATGTGCGTGTGTGTGTGTCCGTGTGTCCGTGTGTGTGTGTGTCTGTGTGTGTGTATGTGTGTGTGTGTGTTTGTGTGTATGTGTGTGCATGTGTGCATGAGTGTGTGTGTGTGTGTGTGCGTGAGTGTGTGTGTGCAGTGCAGTACAGTGCATGTGTGTGTGTGTGTGTGTGTGTGTGTGTGTGTGTGTGTGTGTGTGTGTGAGAGAGAGAAAGAGAGAGAGAGAGAGAGAGAGAGAGTGTGTACGTGTACAGTAAGTGTGTGTGTGTGTGTGTGTGTGTGTGTGTGAGAGAGAGAGTGTGTACATGTAAGTGTGTGTGTGTGTGTGTGTGTGTGTGTGTGTGTGTGTGTGTGTGAGAGAGAGAGTGTGTACATGTAAGTGTGTGTGTGTGTGTGTGTGTGTGTGTGTGTGTGTGTGAGAAAGAGTGTGTACATGTAAGTGTGTGTGTGTGTGTGTGTGTGTGTGAGAGAGAGAGAGAGAGTGAAACAGACAGGGTGGGGTGGGGCTCTTACGGCAGAAGGTGTGGTTCCTCCAGCTGATGGTCACCCCCTCCTGAGCACAGTGGCGGGCGTAGGCCGTGAGGACAGTACACTGGCACGGCCTGTTGGTGGCGCAGCTGCACATGTCGTTCAAACACAGGCGCATGTAAGGGTCCCTGTCCACCACGTCGTGGCACGGCTGCGGGAGACACCGGTCAGATTTTAAAACACACCTCGACTTTATTAATTATTAGATTTTTTATTATTCATTTTTACACATCACATAACACCTGGGAGAGAGAGCTCAAGACAGGAGGTTGCAGTTAGAGAGATGGGAAAGTGAGAGATAGTATCAGTTTGGGTTACCATGAGTGAGATATGGTGTGTGTGTGTGTGTGTGTGTGTGTGTGTGTTATGCGCATGTGCGTGAGCGCGTGCGTGCGTGTGTGCGTGCGTGCGTGCGTGCGTGCGTGTGTGTGTGTGTGTGTGTGTGTGAGTGACCTGGAAGACGGAGCTGTGTATGACGGCGCAGACGTTCTCAGCTTGCTGGCGGCGCTGTGTGTAGGTGGCACAGGGGTCGGGCGGGGTGGCCTGTGGCACTGGACAGGTCGCCGTGGTGAACTTGCTGGCGAAGGACGTCACGCTGCTCTCCACGTCCCCCTCCGGCGTGGTGAAGTCATCGTGCTGACTCCAAGTCAGTGTGCCACACAGTCCTCGGACCTTAAACACACACAGGTGTGTGTGTGTGTGTGTGACACGAGGGATTAACACATCTCACACCCACAGCCCTTTATCATATGCATTCATCATCTCTTTAGGCCTCTGCATATGTCTACTGACGTGGCTTTTACTATTGCTCAGCTCTGTCAGCTCAACATACAACATGGTTTATGTATACACAGTGTGCGTAGCTTTACGTACACACAGGGACGACTCCGGGGGGGGGGGGGGTATACTGGAGGGATATACTGTACGAACATGGCCGTGTCCCATCTCCCATGTCACTGACTGAGAATTGCAACTTTATTATTCCATTATTTATGGATGTCACTTTTTTTCATGCTCCCGCTAACCCTATGAGACAAGAACATATTCTGTTTACAGTGTGACAGAGAATAAAGTTATTTTGAATCCTTTAAATCCTTAAATCCATGAAACTCAACTACAGTATAACTTTCTTGGCCAACTAGACTACATCACAGTATACCCACTACATCTAACTAGACTACACCACTGACCCTGGTTAGGCAAAGGTAAGTAGTAAGTACCTTCTGAGCGAAGCCCGGTTGCAGGGTGATGAGGGCAAGGGCTCCGTCCAGGTACCACAGCAGCTGAGCCCCGAACGCCTGGACCAGCAGGAACGTGGACGAAGCCCGCCTTACCACCAGGTCCCCCGTCACCACTGGCAACCCCTCCAGCCGCCCGTTAACACTCACAGCACCTGTAGGTCAAACAGACATACACAGAGATAAAAATACACACTGACAGTCACACAGAGACACAGACAGAGAGACAAACACATTGGGAGACATAGTACAGTGCATACAGGTTAAAGGGAAACACACACACACACACACACACACACACACACACACACACAAACACACACACACACACACACACACACACACACACACACACACACACACACACACACACACACAAACACACACACACAAACACACACACAGATAGATATACAAAGAAACACTGAGACATTAAGTAGATAGATAGACAGAGCTTAAAGGCTTATAAACAAAATTTCAAAGGTAAAGAAAGACAAATAGATAGACCTAGATCTAGATTGATATGCATCATCAAACAGGCACACAGTCTAATGCTGAAGGCCACTGGTCAGTGATTGGTCCAGATGCATTACCAGTATCCGTGACGATGACCGTGGTGCGGAGTGCAGTGACGGACATCTCTCTCAGGCAGCCTCGGCCGCCTCCACTCACACACTCTCCAACACGCACCGTCACCTCCAACTTCCTGTCCACAAAATCCTAAACACACGCAGTTTCTTTTAAAGTTTACATTACTGAAAAGACAGTTGAGACAAATAGAAATGAGAGGAGGGAGTGTAATATGAGGGAAATGGTGGTCCAAATGCACCCTTCACAACCCTAAGTCATATTTCTCTACACATATATCTCTTCATATTTTGGTGCCAGTACTTAAAATAGATAGATGAGCTAGCATAGGACTGGAGACAAACATTGCATGGCAGGAATAGTAGTTAGTAGTAGTAGTAGTTTCTCCAGGTATGTAATTGAAGTGGGAAATTCTCTGTTTATCGTTGAGGCCTGCTCTCTCTCTCTCTCTCTCTCTGTCTCTCTTGCTCTCTCTCTCTCTCTCACACGCACACACACACACTCACACACACATACACACACACACGCACACACAGACACATACGCATGCACACACACACACACACACACACACACACACACACACACACACACACACACACACACACACACACACACACACACACACAGATCTCATGCATATCTCATCGGATGTTCTTCTTCACTGCCAAAATAATTTAACCAGGTTTCAGGTTGAAACCAAGGTGCTGCACATACAGTACGAGCCTGTCATAGTCCCTATCATCCTCAAAGAACATAAAAAGACATGGAAAGCTCACTTAAAGCCTTGATTGTTCTCTTCATCTGATGTTCTTTTTAAAGTATATTTTTTGTGCTTTTATGCCTTTAATTGACAGGATAGTGGAGAATGACAGGAAGTGAGTGGGAGAGAGAGAGTCGGGGTGGGATCCGGAAAGGACCACGGGCTGGGAATCGAATCCGGGTCGCCGGTGTATGGTGCAGGTGCCCCAGCCAGTTGCACCACGGCCGGGGCCTTCATTCAGATGTTCTTCATCATGTTGATACACCCAAATGTCACGCAAGATATTGATACTTGCAAATGCCAGTCATACTGGTTGATTCCTGTAACAAACTTTGAAGCTTGTGAGAACACTGTTGTTGTATAATGTTTGTTGATGTATCTTATGGCTTCCCCGGGCCTGTCTTTGAATCCTTTCCTCTTTACGATCACGTGCCCAGGAATACACAAGGGTATTCTGTCTGGATTACGCATACTGATACACATATAGTTTGTTCGTTCCCAAGGTACAGTATGCAAGGCATATAAGAGTTGTATTCGGAATACTAGGACATATTAATTTTAAGTATAATGACACATAATTGTTCAATGTCTCCTGAGACCTTCCCAATAGTAAAGGATCAGTGATATCACCATCACACTGTACTTGGATTAGTATGTTGCCTCTGATTGCTAAGGCCTCCAGAGATGTCTATTAGGAGTGCTCTGACACCAGCATGAGTGCCCACGCACACGCCAGAGCCAACATTTTTGAAAACAGACAAGCGTTCAATAAACAATGGATTTGTTATATTGGGCGGCGCTGACAGAAACACAACTGGATCGTTATCTACAGGCCGGCAGCGAAAGGGTTCGGTCTTGGTGTGCGGGGGAAAACAATGAAATCCAATGTATATTTAAACATCTAAAGCGCAGTGCGGCACACTCACAGTGGTATTTGGCCCTTACCTCCACTGCAGTGAAACCACAGTCTCCCCCCTGAAGAGTATATCTCTTCTTGTCGAAGGTCATGACCTGCAGTCCACCAATCAGAACGCACTGAGCTGCACACTTCTCCCCCGAGCACCGCCACTGGCCAGCTGTACAAATACTGAGAGAGAGAGAGGGAAAGAGAGAGAGGGAAAGAGAGAGGATGAGAGAGAGAAGAAGAGAGAGAGGGAGAGAGAGGGGGGGAGAGGGAGAGAGAGAGGGAAAGAGAGAGAGGGAAGAAGAGAGAGAGAGAGGGAAAGAGAGAGAGGGAAAGAGAGAGGATGAGAGAGAGAAGAAGAGAGGGGGGGGAGAGAGAAGAAGAGAGAGAGGGAGAGAGAGGGGGGAGAGGGAGAGAGAGAGGGAAAGAGAGAGAGGGAAGAAGAGAGAGAGAGAGGGAAAGAGAGAGAGGGAAAGAGAGAGAAGAAGAGAGAGAGAGGGGGGAGAGAGGGGGAGAGGGAGCAGAGGGAGGGAGGGACAAAGAGAGCGGGATAGAGAGGGTGAGAGAGAGAGAAAGAAAGAGAGAGAGGGAGGGAGAGAGAGAGAGCATCATTAAATCTAAAGAACTCCCTCTCTCTGCTCATACTCAAACACCATACTCACTCTCTCTGCTCATACTCAAACACCATACTCACTCTCTCTGCTCATACTCAAACACCACACTCACTCAGTCTGCTCATACTCAAACACCACACTCACTCTGACTGCTCATACTCAAACACCACACTCACTCTCTCTGCTCATACTCAAACACCATACTCACTCTCTCTGCTCATACTCAAACACCATACTCACTCTCTCTGCTCATACTCAAACACCACACTCACTCTAGTCATACCCATCAGGGATGGAGTGGGATACTAAATATTACCAGGAGATTTCAGGCTCTGGCGGCCCCCTACTTAAAGCATGTCGTGGTCACTGGTCACTCATCAAAAATCTCCAGTAGCCTAGTCTGTACCCATCTTATACGCATCGCATAACCTGCAGGTCATCATAGTTGTTAGCACGTTATTACCAGGGCTAGGGGGAGGGGCTAGAGAGAGTGTGCACAAGAGGGAGGGGCTGTGATCAGGCTGCTGAAGGGCGCAGAAAAGAACTTACACAAACAGCGATCGCATGCCCTGTTCAAATCACAGATCACATTAACAGGGTTCCCTCTTTAAGTAAAATCTAAAATTCTATGACTTTTTGTCCTGCTTTCACTGACAAAAAAGTAAGCAGTAAAGCTAATAACCAAATATACACCAGTTCTGCATGGAAATATTTGTATTAATGTATTTTGGCAAGTGAATTTTAAACTGCTACAACAAAATTCCTTGACATTCCATGACTTTGCCCCAAAAATGATAAAATTCTGTGACTTTCCACAAATTCCATGATATTCCAGAAATTCAATGACCCGTGGGAAACATGCAGTAATCAGCCCGGCCTGAAAACATTACCATCCGACTAGGAATTGTCCTGATTCTCCCGATTCCCACTCTGCTACTGAACAGCGTGCTCACCATGTGTTGCACTGCTGCTGGATGGTGTCCCCGGCCTTGTAGGAGCGTCGGCGGTGGAAGCAGGGGCAGTCGTCCCTCTTCAGACACTCTCCCCCCTGCAGGAAGAGTCCTGGGGGGCACTCGCACCCCCCCACGCACTCCTCGCGACACTGACCGGAGGCGGGGGGCAGTGGGGAGGAACAGCTGGCAGGACAGGAGGAGACGCAGTCCGAAAACACCTGACCCCGCGGACACACTCGGCCTGAGGGAGGGAGGGAGGGAGGATGGAGAGAGAGAGAGAATGGAGAGAAAAGAAGAAAGGATAGATAAAAAGGGTAAAGAAGTGCCAAAGAAAGAGGGAAACAGAAAGAGCAAAAGAGAGAGAGAGAGCGAGAGAGAGAGAGAGAGAATGCAGTGAATGATCTGAGAGACAGGGCACGCAGGGCTTTCTATGCCATAAAACGGCAGATCCCTGTAGAAATCCCAATCAAAATCTGGTTGAAAATCTTTGAATCAGTGGTTGAACCAATTGCCCTCTATTGTATTGATGTGTGGGGCCCACTTACAAACCAAGATTTCAATCAATGGGAAAAACACCCTATTGAAACCCTCCATACAGAGTTTTGCAAATTCATCTTAAAAGTACACAGATGTGCCACAAACAATGCCTGCAGAGCTGAACTAGGCCAATATCCTTTAATTCTAAAAATACAGAAAAGAGCGATCAAATTCTGGAAACACCTGAAAAGTTGTGACCCCTGCTCATTCCATTATAAAGCCCTTCAGTACCAGGAGATGAACAAAGAAAAATGTCCCCTAACTAAGCTGGTCCTGAGTTTGATCTCATCCACCCACTCCACACACACAAATTCCCCACTGACACCGCAGCATCTGAATCACAAAGCAACTGAAATTAGGATAAACCAAATTACAAAAACTATTAAACAAAATTACATAATCCACTGGAAGAATCAAACAAAAAATCAAAGTAAAATGCAATTCTATTTGGCCTTAAACAGAGAATATCAGCTAGCACCCTACCTGACACACATTCAAGACAAAAACCTGAGAACCACACTGACAAAGTACAGACTCGGTGAACACAGTCTGGCCATTGAGGTGGGAAGGCACAGACAAACATGGCTGCCGAAAGACACTAGACTGTGCCACCACTGTGACCTAAACACAGTAGAGACAGAGATACACTTGCTGACACAGTGCACAAAATATGTTAACATTAGGAGAACTTATTTTGAAAAGATGACAAATGTCCTCCCTGAATTCCTGCAAGCGAGCGATGAGGAGAGGCTTTCATTCCTCACTGGAGAGAAAGAGAAATGCCTCCTCCTTGCGACTCAATACGTATATTCCTGCCATAACGAAAGGACCTGCTGATGTGAAACTTACACTACCTAAATATGAACATACAGTACACTCATACATACACACAGACACAGACACACACACACATGAACACATGCCCACACAAACATGCAGACACACACACACACACCCTTCTCCATTGCCATAGTTCATAATTCATATTTGTGTACAATTATCATTATTCTGTTTTATTTGTGATTTGTGTGTTTCCCCTTCCTCCCCTCCCCATTTGATGTATTTGACCCAAATGCTTTGGCAATACTGTACAACGTTATGGTCATGCGAATAAAGCTCCTTTTGAATTTGAATTTGAATTTGAGAGAAAGAGAGAGAGAGAGAGAGAGGGAGGAGGTGAGAGGTTGCAGGGGTCACCATGTCCTAGACATGGCACATGGGTGGTATATGGGGCACTGTTCAGGTGGGTGTGAGCAAAACATGATTAGAGTGGAGAAATCTTATCTAAACACTAAGCTGAGTTTGTGTGAGCTGTGGCTGCATTGGGGTGGAACATTTTGTAGCGTAACTAGTGCTGTCAACCCCCTTTAAAGATTAGTAAAGTAGTCTGGATGTATATGTGCCTGTCTGTCTGTTCTTCTGTCCTCTTGTCTGTCTGTCTGTCTGTCAGCCTGTCTGTCCATCCATCCAGCTGCCTGTCTGTCTGTCTGTTTGTAAATTTATCTGTTTGTACAAATCGATCTGTCTGTCTGTCTGTCTGTCTGTCTATCTGTCTGTGTGTCCATCTATGTCTGTCTGTCTGTCCGTCTGTCGTACCACAAAGTCCATGGCTGCGCCAGCTGATGATGACGCGTTGTTGGGCGCACTCTCGGGCGTAGCTGGCCAGGGTCTGGCACACTGCCCCCTCCCTCTCAGCACTGGGCAGACTGCAGTACAGGTAAAGGCACGAGTCCACATATGCCGCTGGGTCCACCTGCACACATACACACACACCACACACACACACACACACACACACACACACACACCACACACACACACACACACACACAGCCCACACACACACACACACACACACACACACAGCCCATACATGTCAATACAGTAAACACACATACTGTATGTACATACACAGACACACCCGTACAGACACAGACAGACACACACACACACACACGCCTATGTCTATCTATACAGTAAGTGTGTAAGTATGTGCTCCCTCACTCGATGGTGACACTGTGAGAATGGCGTCTCCAGAAGCCTGTGGCATGCCGACTCAGCCTTCCCCCGTACAGCAATACTGCCAGTGATGTCACAACTGTGACCTAACTCAGCTGCATCACTACAACCCTGAGAGAGAGAGAAAGAGAAAGAGAGAGAGAAAGGGAGATCAATAACACCATGTACAACCTCTTGTATATTATGTATAAAATGTAGAACAAACACAACCTTCTACATCAAAAAGAGTTTGAACATGCCCTGCTGAGGTCAGCCCTTCCGATATACTGCCCTACAACTTTTGCAGTTGTCCTCTACAGCGATCAGTGAAAATGTGCTCCACCTCTGCTGGACGGTGGGGATGTTACGTAGGAAACACTACATTGAGGATCCGGCCGCACTGTCACCAAGCGGACACAAGCCACGCGTCCAATACCTGGATTTTTTGTTTTGTTTTACTGTTTATTAGGCCTATTTGTTCATTTGTTTGTTCTTCTGTCTGTGCTAGGTTTGGGTACCCTGGCGAGTCACTCCACTCCGGTCCAGCACAAAATTGTTTTTGTTTGATTCTTTGTTTGTAGATAGCAAAATCAGATTGTCAGATAGCGGACCGCTGGTGGTATGCCGCCGGTGGCGTGCCACTTGTGGTCCACCGTTGGACCACCATCTCTTTAAATTGAACTTCTCATGAATATTAAGAAAAGCTAATAAAATGATATATGGAGTATAACTGAACAAATGAAAAAGATTTTAGACCAATAGTGGCAAAATATTGGGCAATTTGTCTGCAACCTGCCAGCGGACCGCCAGAGAACCGACGAGCAAAATGCCAGCTATGTCCCCATGGACCGTCAGTGGTCCGCCAGCCTCTTGCTATCTGGGTAAACTCAAGGCATTGCTGTAAAAGAGCTTAATGCTCAGCCAATGGCTGTTTCCCAAAGTCGAGCATGCTTCCCTGATAGAATGCTTCCTTGCAAGTCGGGTTCTACGAAGATGAGGCTAGGGGCCTCGCTATCGTTCTAGGACTCCGCTTTTAACTGCATGCTTTTGTTTCAATAGGGGCGCTGCTCCGACAACGAAGAAGATTATGGGTGTTTTTGTTGTCCTGAGGATCTACAGATGCATCCTTGATAAATCTCAGAATGAAGGGCGCAAATTTCGGTGTATTCTTGACATAGAAACAGTATTTCGCCGGAGTTCAATGACGTGGCGTCCTTGAAAAGACAGCTGTTGAATATGCTTCCTTGACTTTGGGAAACGGCTAATTTCCCCTGAATAAACAACAGTTGATGATGATGATGATGATAAACCTCCCATCACTCATAGGTCATTACACAGTTAACCCAATGGGCTTGTTTACTTAATCTTCTAGTGTTTGTGTAAGACCTGCATGTTCCTTCTGTTCTGAATCCAACATATCCATTGAGATGTCATTAACACCCTGACACACTAATCATCCTGTCAGTGTCAGGTTACGTCAGGTGACATGGAGTGCCGCCAACGCTGTGTTTTTGTCTGTGACATGTTATGAGTGAGTCAGTGGTCTCACCTCTGTTTGTTTATCAGACACCCGCCATGAGTTCCCGAAGCTAGCCGCATACGCAGACACGCTCCCACTGGCCAGGGTGAAGTCATCTGTACACAAACACACACACACACGCACACACACATACACATATACATACATACATACTCACACACACACACACACACACACACACACACACACACACACACACACACACAGAAACACACACATACACATATACATACATACACACACACACACACACACGCACACACACACACACATACACACACACACACACACAAACATCAGGACAGGGGTTAAACTGGGACTTACAGCTCATAAGCAGTAATGTGAAAGAGATGCATTCAGGATATGGCACAAAATACGCACTAAGATGTACATATTAGCAATATGAATGAGGGGCTGAAATGTAATTAAAATTTGCCAGGCCAATATAGATTATTTCCAGGGACTTTCTCTCTCTCTCTCTCTCTCTCTCATTCTCTCTCTCTCTCTCTCTCTCTCATTCTCCCTCTCTCTCTCTCATTCTCTCTCTCTCTCTCTCTCTCTCTCTCTCTCTCTCTCATTCTCCCTCTCTCTCTCTCTCTCTCTCTCTCTCTCTCTCTCTCATTCTCCCTCTCCCTCTCTCTCTCATTCTCCCTCTCTCTCTCTCTCTCTCTCTCATTCTCCCTCTCTCTCTCTCTCTCTCTCTCTCTCTCTCTCTCTCTCTCTCTCTCTCTCTCTCTCTCTCTCTCTCTCTCTCTCTCTCTCTCTCATTCTCTCTCTCTCTCTCTCTCTCTCTCTCTCTCTCTCTCTCTCTCATTCTCCCTCACTCACTGACCGTTGGCGTTGTTGTTGTATACGCCACATAATCCTCTGGTGTTGCCCAGATGGTCTGCGGTCACTGTCAGGTAGACAGTGTTGTCCATGTCAAACTTCAGGCGCACCCCGAGTCCACTCTCCACAAATACAAA
The DNA here is from genome assembly GCF_046254945.1 of Alosa pseudoharengus. NCBI lineage: Eukaryota > Metazoa > Chordata > Actinopteri > Clupeiformes > Clupeidae > Alosa > Alosa pseudoharengus. Next base: position 13,579,413 of record NW_027468650.1, on the reverse strand, counting down.
GTCCCCGAGCCAGTGGACACTCACACCTGCAAACACACACCATGTGGGAGATCACACACACACACACACACACACACACACACACACACACACACACACACACACACACACACACAC
>NW_027468650.1:13521796-13571796 GCF_046254945.1 Alosa pseudoharengus | reverse complement strand
AGAGGAGTGAAGAGGAGGAGGCGCAGACCACTTACCCCATCCCCATGACCAACCGCAGCCCCAGCAAAGACACGATCAGAGCCTTCATACTGTCACACACACACACACACACACACACACACACACACACACACACACACAGAGAGAGAGAGACATACACACACACACAAACACACACCCACCCACACAAACACACACACACACACAGAGAGACACGCACACACACTCAAACACACACCCACACACACAAACACACACACACACACACACACACACACAGACATACACACACAAACACACACACACACACAAACACACACCCACACACACAAACACACACCCACACACACACACACACACACACACACACACACACACACACACACACAAACACAAACACACACACACACACACACACACACACACACACACACACACACACAGAGAGAGACATACACACACTCACAAACACACACACACACACACACAAACACACACACACACACACACACACACAGTATCAAAGTCATTATCAAAGTTATTTGGTCGGGTGTTCATATTACAAAAAATTACTATCTAGACAGGTGGTGAAAGTATTGTCATTGCTCACATCTGTTCAATCTACCTAAATATTAAATCTACTAAATAATATTGAATATATATTGCATATATGCTTTAATTACTAAATTAAAAATCAAAAGCATTCTCAAAAATGACATTAGTTGACATTTCCCAAAACAGCACTAAAATATGACCATGACCCTAATGTTCTTTTTGCCTGGTTTTTTTTTCTATCCTTGCATTTGTGAACAGCAGATAGTGTAACATCCGGGGTCAAAGTTCACGCGTCGTTTTACTGAAGAAGGACGCTGAACTAATGAGTTACCTGAGTGTCTCTGGGACGATTGCGGCCTGGCGTCCGTCACAATACAAACTATTCCTGCCGCTTTGTTTATTCCTTCCACCGTCACAACGCAAACTGTATGTTTGCCACTTCCTTAATGGCTTCTTTTGCCACTAGGTCCTGATAAATATAAATATATATAGCAAGTATCTCCTCTGGGTTGGCTTCAAACTTATTTTCCAGTCTGTTTCGTTTCCCGCATTTTCCCCTTCTTTTTCTCTGTCTCTCTGTCTCTCTGTCTCTCTGTCTCTCTGTCTCTCTGTCTCAGACTCTTCCTGGTGTCTGTGGTCTCGTTCTCTCGACGTGAACCCTCGCTGTCCTCGTGTGTGTGGTGTCCATCCTATGTAGGAGAGGAGACTCTGCGTCTGGCTGGCGCTGTGGCAGTGGTGCTGCAGTCTTATGAGGCAGGTGCCTGGCCAGACTGCAGGTTTTAAACGACTGGGGGGGGGGGATTCCTGCGGTGCCAGTGGCATTTGGGGAGAAGGCCATTGGTGGAGAGCCCCTCTCGGCCACAGCTGTGAGGGCAGCCATTAGAGGGTCAGCCTGTGACGGTTACACCCAGCGGCCATCTTACCAAACACTGCCAGGGGTGTGTGTGTGTGTCTGAGAGTGTGGTTGGGGGGGGGGGCATGTTTTAGGGCTGATGGAGAGGTGTGGGTGAGGCCCTAATCCTATAAAGAGGTGTTTTTGAGGGGCAATCGGAGGGGCGTTTATTTAATAAAGTGACTGAAAGAGGGGTGGGCGGAGGGTGTGGTGGGGGCAGTGTGGGGGCAGTGTGGGGGCAGTGGTGGACGTTTGGTCCAAGCAAGCACCCTGGATGACTGGGGAGCGTCAGACCGGAATGAAGGGACACACAAACACAGCTGGGGCCACGGCCACACACACACACACACACACACACACACACACACACACACACACGGGCACACACACGGGCACAAACACACACACACACACTCACACACACACACATATACATACTCTTGCACACACACACACACACACACACACACACACAAACTCACACACACATATAATATACAGAACAAACAAAGAGAGACACACATCAAATCAATCACAAATGCAAACAGAACTTAGACACACACACACAGACACACACACAGAGAGAGAGAGTGAGCCACCACATACCAGACACACAAATCCACATGAATGAAATGGCACACACAAAAATACACACTCAACTCATGCCTGAGTTCCTAACCTTGAAAAGGCTACAGTCTAGTGGAAGAAACATAGTTAATTTGGCTACAAGTCCCCAAATACTCATGTCTACTGATCTCTTGTTTGTTCTTGCAACCTCATTTCCATCTTCCAGAGGCCAATCTGCATATTTTAGCCTTCGTCTTCCCTGCCTGCAGCTTCAGAATGGGTAACTCAATACATCCACCTCCTCACTCGCTTCCTCCCATGGCCCCCTCTCAGCCTTCGATGCGTCTCAGGTTTCCATGTAATTGATGCAATACACCACAGAACCTGGATCCTGGTCTGCTGCTATCAATTTATGTTTTTATCCAAGTGCCAATCTGTAGCCTGCCCCAATCCATCTGCCAACGCTGTATATCTGCATGACTTCCCAGGCTTTTTCCCTCTCACAAGACCGCAAACATAGCAATAACAGGAGCAGGCTAGGTTAAACCTGGAAATTCAACCTCCTAGGGCCGAGCTTGGAAAACGCTCATTTAACCCCAAAGACTGAGCCTGAATCATTTCAGTTTAACCCCAAAAGTGTTACCTCGGATAACAGAGAAAATGTTTAATGTGTTGTTAAATTCACCTTAGGAGGTAGCACAGTGTCTTCCACGATGCCACTAAAACAGACGTGTGGTTGCGTTGGTAACTCACAACTCTTTGACACAATGTCCAGCGCTGTGGTGAAGTGTACAGCCCACTCTGTACGTTTGGCCATTGGCAATGTCTGCTGTGTTTCCTTCTCTGTCAGGACAGAGTCTGAGATTGGAGGAGCTGAAATGGCAGATCTTCACAGATCCCTTCTTGATTCACTGTGGGAGGTGACAAGATCCTGACGTCAAGAAATAATCCCTTCACTTCTTCCTTGGAACAGGCAGAATGTTACAATCCCTACTTGGAACAAGCAGAGTGGCACTGTCTTAAACATTGAGATATAAACATCACCCCATGCAACATTTTTGGCAGCTACTTATCTAAACACAAAGATAAACATTGGGGCTAAGGCTCAGCAGTTTGGCCTGGACGATAATGGCTAATGCAGACACATGATGCTTACAACATAATTGTAAGTGATTTTGTTTAGAAATAGCCCAGAAATAGCCCCCACACTTACATTGAACAAAGTCTATCAACACTGTTTTGCCCATCTACCTCACATTGTTATTAATACATTATCATTGCACTGAACTGCCTTGCACTATATTTATATTTAAATCTTAAATCTCAGTCTATTCTTATATTGCACTATTCCTACCCTCTCTTTCAACTGTATATTGTATCTCACCTGATGAGGTGTCCACCACCATGGCAACCTTGCCGTGGCCAACCTTGCCAACCATATTCTGTTGCTCTTCATTCCATTCTTACTGTTCTGCTTTGTATTCTTATATGTTTTTTTTTAATTCTTTATTCTTATATGTTGAGTGAGTATTAAGTGAGTGTTTAGTGTTGTACTTTGAGAGCAAAGATTAGCCGGAGTCAAATTCCTTGTTTGTTTACGCAAATCTGGCCAATAAAGCTGATTCTGATTCTGATTTAGTTCATCATCATCGTTATCGTCACCACGACCAGCATCATCGTTATCAACTTCATCATCAGATCTAAACAAAAAGTACAGATAACAAAATATAGGAGCTGAACGGCTACAATGTAATACAATGCACAAAAAACATGTATGTTAATGGAATTATCTTTCCACATCACAACAAATGAAATGGAAAGCTTACTGGGAATCTACACCGCAACCAAGACATAAGCAAGAGTGAAAGGTAAATTCAGCAATTCACACCGTGATACAATAAATGTGTTCATCTACTGTATGTGTTTTTCACAATGCCACCGTGACACAACAAATATGCTTATCCATGTATTTTTAACAGTGCCACCGTGCCACAACAAGGTGTTTTGCACAGTGCCACCGTGACCAAACTTTAAAGAAGTTCCTTATGTGTGTTGCTAATAACTCAGTTAAACTCCTGACCCATGGTGTCTGTGCGATGCCAGGATGTTGACCTTCCTTTGGTAAACCCGTCCTTCATCTTTGTTAATCAATCGTTTTTTTAGTATCTAATTCCTAAATGAATTTCCGGTGAATGTCCTAATATTTTTCATGATCATTTAAAGCTTAAATAATTAACTTGAATTATATCAGACACATGAATCTTGACTTAAATCTAAGTGATGGCCAGGTTCAGATTAGTCTTGTCAGCACAAGACTCAGCAGTATGAGTCCCATTACTGAGAAATGTAGGTGATATCAGGTATTTCAGAAGTGTCTCAGCCCTACGCTAGAGTAGGCCTAAAGCATGGCAAAGGTGACACAATGACGCACACCAACCCCGATGCTTTCACAACAGTGCTGTCTTACAGTACATTGAGAAAATGTGTGACCTAAATTTGTCGATATTAATTTGGACTTTAACTTGCTGATTCAAATTTGCTGATCAAAATCAAAAGGCTGACAGGGCATTTAATTGGATTATGGCACGTTGTAAAACTTCAATGAGAGCTCACAGTAAGAGATGTAACACCTAAATGACCATGTGGATGTCACAGACTGACCTGAGGGAATGCTGCACTTTTGTCCAATGAACATGGTTATTAATTAATATCAAAGTACTCTATACCAGGGGTTCCCAAACTGTTCCAATGACAAAGCCCCCCAAATACCACTAGGTTCTGGCCAAGGCCCCCTTATTAAACCCATCAGAAATTCTACAGCAAATGCAAAAATATATTAAGCTCATCCTCTATCCGTTTAGCCACAAGCACTTTGCAATGGTGAGTACAGCGAAATACAGAAAATTGCATTCAGGGCTTTCTGCTTGATGAGAGCTGTCACTCCATTGTTATTCCCAGTCCCAGTCCCATTCCCAGTCGCAGTCCCCGGCCCTACATGAACACGCTTCCGCACAACGAGACCAGTACAGTCCATTTGCCTCAGTGTTCTTGTACAAAACTGGAAAAATATCTCTCCCTTTGACTCTACTTTCAAAAAGGTGTCCATTTTAGCACAGCTAGCCAGCTAGGTGAATAGCAGGAGCTCTCGCGGATGTCGGATGGACTTTACCAGGGTTGCACTGACGGGTTTACGTGATGATGAAGATGTTTGAATACCAGCCAATCAGAAAGATTATTATGGAAAATATAATGTTCAGATATGTGACCAATTGTTATAGTGGTATTTTATAATAGGAATATTTTTACGTTTTTTAATGTATTTATTTGTTGCTTTTACTTTTCCTTCCAACTTGCTGCGCCCCCCCCCCCCCCCCTGGCAGCCCCCACTTTCACTGTAGGCCTGGTAGAATGTCATTGTCGTAAGAAAAATTGAGTGCAAGCAGACAGAGGCAGGTTTGAAAACTGAGAACATTTATTGGTTAACAATGGTGTTAGAACTACGGGCTCGGAGGCCAGCATATGAGCTCGGAGGCCAGCATAGCTCACCGCTTATGGCGGCGGCCAACTGAACCTCCAGAGCTGCGTCTTCCCTCTGCATTTAAAGCGTAGCCCACCTTCTTTGATTGTGTCAAGAGGAAAGGACTCATCATCAAATGATTTATTGTCGTCATGTGTCCTCATGTGGTTCTCCTGATTGCCTAAGGTTACAATGGGTCTTGTGAGCATTTGATTGACAAACGTCACAAGAGCAGTTTGGTTGACAAAAGGTTTGGCATGATCAAAGGCTGGGGTGATGATTAAAATGAATGTAAAAATGCATACACTCTAGAATGTTAAAATACATACACTCTGAAATTTCTCACTACATCATCATTTCATCTAAGTGGCAATTAAACCTCACAGATTCAACATTTTCAAAGAAGTAGGGCATTGATTAAGCAACATATAGTTAATGTCACCCTTTAGACACTTCAGAGGTGATATAACTGTTATCTGTGTCTTCCAAGAATACCACTAATTTCCTCAGAATAATATAGTTTCACTTCTAGGAAATTCTGACAGGAAAAGTCATTCTGTCAGTCAGTCAAAACAGCCATTCTTTCAAATGTAACAAACAAATCCAGTGCTAGGATTTCCTTCTGTAAAGTGTTCCAGTGAACCCTGGAGAATGTCCAGATCCAATATTTGCATTCATCGAGTTCCCAAGATGTCTGTGTCTACTACGTAAGTCATGCAATTTGCATTTTATTTTTAAGAGCTGGATAAATATTTGGCCCTTTAGAATAAACTATGTGAGAGTCTCTCTGATACCTATATAAGAAAACAATGTGGCTATTGTGGCTAACCCCATAGGGCTATTCTGCTAAATGGGATTAATCATCTCTAGGGAACAGACATTTCACATACTTTATGGTGGGTTTATGGATAGCAGTGGACCAATCACAACCCTCCCCTGAGAGGCAGGGGATGATAAATACTGAAGGGCCTGAGAACAACAGCATTTTTTCTTTTCCATCACTGGAACTTCAAAGAGGTGTTTCACCACAGACTGGCACTGGCACAGACACAGACATTGACACACACACACACACACACACACACACATACACACAGACTGCAGAACTGCTGGCAGTAGCCACAAAGACACCCACCAGAAAATTTCAGGAGGCATCACAACACAACAGGTATGTTCATTTGCATTCATTAGTTTCATTTCTTAACAAAAGCATGCTGTTTTCCCCCCTTGCATCTACACAATGAATCGAGACTTACATAAACGCTCTTTACATAAGCATGTTACAAAAGCAAGCTACAGCATTTTCCATGTCAATCTGTAAGAAATTACTCATCGATTCAGCAAGCAGTGGATCACCACCACTTGCCCGTGTGCCTGCCTGCCTGCCAGCACTCAGAGAAGAACAGAGAAAAGAGGAGAGGAGAAGAGAAGAGAGGAGAGGAACGAAGGAGAGGAGAGGAGAGGAAAAGAAAGAGGAGAGGAGAGGAAATGAGAGGTGAGGAGAAGAGAGGAGTGAAAGGAGAGGGGTGGGTGTGGATCAGACCACTCGCTGCTCTTGGGGTTTCGTGCTGCTGAGCTGAACTGAACCTAAGCACTTATAGGCCTCCAGGGGCAGAAGGAGAAATGCCAAGGACCCTCAGTAACATACTGTATAGGGGGAGGACGCTTACTGTAGGAGGCGGGAGAGGGGAATGGGCAAATTGTGGATTATTTCCCTTTTTTCTTTCTTGTTTTCCACGAGAGAAAGCTTGGTAGAAATGACGAAAAGCACTGCTCTGTGACAAGACCTCTGAAATGTGGATTTTAAACTGTTTATGTCTCTGTTTGGATAAAGGTGAGCTTTTTTTATTGATGGTTAAGTGTGTTATGGTTGCAACTGTAGCCTTTTTAAGATAGGAAGGGAGAGTCATAACATGTTCTTTTTGTGTGTGGGTGTGGGGGCAAATGTCTTTTATGTGAAAGACATAAAAGCGCTGAGATGGGGTTTTAAAATCTGAGAAAGCTTACGGCTGTACACAAGTCTCTCCTATCTCCTCCTCAGGTGCAAGCATGTGGTCGTGCTGGGGGTTTCTCATCTGCTTCCTGGCAGCGTCGGCATCAGCCTCCAGGGGGCGAGAGTGGGCCCACCACGGAGCCTCCATGTTCGCCGACCTCACCCCACGTGAGTTGAAAGCTGTCCGGGACTACCTGCACGCGCAGAAGGAGTTGGGGCTCACCTTGGCAAAGGAGAAAGTCTTGAAGAAGAACAGCATCCTGCTGATCGAGCTGCACGTGCCGCGCAAACACGAGGCCCTCCGAGCGTTGGACCGAGGCCAGGCCAAGCCTCAGAGGCAGGCTCGTGCGGTGGTGCAGTTCGGGGACCAAGCCCAGCCCAACATTACGGAGTACATCATCAGCCCCCTGCCCTATCCCACGACCTACGAGGTCAAGACATTCAAAGGCGGCCGGCCAATCCTCTTCGAGTCGCGGCCAATCACGTCTGCGGAGTACCACCACCTTCTGAAGGTGCTGGAGAAAGTGGAGATGAAGGCTCGCAGGCTTCTGCACGAGAGCACGGGGTTCGCGGGGATGGTGGGTGTCAGCGACTGCGGTGACCGGTGCTTGACCTTCTCAGACATCGCTCCCCGAGGACTGGCCCCGGGCGAGAGGCGGACGTGGATCATGCTGCAGAAGTTCGTGGAGGGCTACTTCATCCATCCGGTGGGCTTCGAGTTGCTCGTCAACCACAGGGACCTGGACCCTGAAAAGTGGGCCGTGGAAAAGGTGTGGTACAACGGGCAGTACTTTGACAGCGTCGAGGAGTTGATGGAGAAGTACGACCAGGGCACCATCAAAAAACACAAGCTGCCAGAACACGATCCGACTGACCTCTACTCGACTTTCGTTCCGCGGGGCCACACCAACACGGCCTCAGACATCCACGGGCCCAAACTGGTCGAGCCCCAGGGGCCACGCTACCACGTGGACAGGAACTTTGTGGAGTACGCCGGCTGGTCGTTCGCCTTCCGCGTGCGCTCCTCTGCAGGTCTCCAGATCTTCGACCTACGCTTCAACGGCGAGAGAGTGGCCTACGAGGTCAGCCTGCAGGAGGCCATCGCCTTCTACTCGGGCGACACGCCTGCCGCCATGCAGACCAAGTACATCGACGCCGGGTGGGCCATGGGCACGTCCGACTACGAGCTCGCCCCTGGCATAGACTGCCCCGAGATTGCCACTTTCCAGGACATGTACCACTACTACGATACGGACAACCCGGTGCGCTTCCGCAATGCTCTCTGCATCTTCGAAATGACCACAGCTATGCCCCTAAGGAGGCACTTCAACTCTGACTTCAAGGGAGGGTACAATTTCTTTGCCGGCCTGGAGAACCATGTCTTAGTGCTAAGAACTACCTCGACTGTTTACAATTACGACTACATCTGGGACTTCTACTTCTACCAGAACGGAGTAATGGAAGCCAGGGTCAGTGCCACTGGGTACATCCACGCCACCTTTTTCACGCCCAACGGGCTCAACTACGGCACCAAGGTCTACAGCTACGTGCTGGGCAACCTGCACACCCACCTCATCCACTACAAAGTAGACCTGGATATTGCTGGTGAGTTAATTTATGGTTTTATTCAATCTTTTCTACACATTTTTGCTGTAAACAGCATGCATATGGGGAGATTTCACTCATTTGAGTTTTATAACCTGAATATGCCTGGTGTTGATAATAAACATTGAAACATTGACACAACAGACATATAACGATTATATAAATGAATATATAAAAACAAATGTTATGTGTCAACTTAAAATTTTGACAAGCAAAACAAAAAAAGTTTTGTGTATGTGCACAAAAAAGCTGTGAGAAGATCCAGCAGAAAGAGCATTGTGAGTATTAAAGTGTATTTCGGAACTGCAGTCATGTGCCATACTGCTGCATGTGGCAATTTCATGTGACTCCCTATATATTTACTACCCCCTCTTATGCTATATGACTCAGAGCACCAGAAACAGCACTAAATTAAACAGAAACAGCTGTCTGCTTTCTGTGCTGCGTTACCATAGCTACCACTTGCCTGCATAGTGTAGTGCACTGTGACTTATGGACCTTAATGCTGAAAACACATCATGCAAAGTTATGAAATGTTGAAAACACATTGCATTGAGAAAACAGTTTTGAGGCGGCTTTAAAATGTTGAAAACACATTGCATTGAGAAAACTGTTTTGAGGCGGCTTTGAAATGTTGACAACGCATTGCATTGAGACATTTGCTGTACTTTGGTACCAGTGATTTTCTTTACTCTCTGCTGGTCCTTTTAAAACGCTAACAACTTTTCAATGCGATTCCTGCAAACAGGGCGGGAAAACAGCTTCGAGTCCATGGAGCTGAAGTTTGTTAACGTGTCGAATCCCTGGAGTCCTGGACACACCATACAGCAGTCCCTCCTCGCTAAGAAACAACATGAGACAGAGCGGAGCGCTGCGTTCCGCTTCGGGAAGAAGTTCCCCCGCTACCTGCACTTTTACAACCCCAAGCAGGAGAACCGTTGGGGACACAAAAAGGGCTACCGCATCCAGTTCAACTCCCACGCCCACAGCGTGCTGCCCAAGGGCTGGAAGGAGGAGAACGGGATCAGCTGGGCAAGGTAAGGCCCAGAACACAGAATCATAGAACACAGAGGTCAGAACACAGAACCTAAGAACACAATGCAGAACACAGAATTTGGAACGCAAAGCATAGAACAAAGATATAAGAATCTGGAACTGTTTATGGTGTTAATGGTCATGTGGGGTCAGATGTATGTTAAAATCTTAAAATACATCTATGTTGTAAATTATGATATATTTCAGCTGAAAAGCATATACTGTAGGTATTTGTAACAGATAGGAGACCAACCTGACACCCTGAGCAGGCTGACAGAGCAGTGCATATTACGACAGAAAACAAAAGTTGCAAGACTTTTGACCAGCTGTGCTCAAGAGGAAAGTACCCTCAATCCCATTTAGTCTCAAAGACACAACCCATGATTCACGATACCTCGACACCAACATGCTGAGGCCAGATTGTGCACTCAAAACAACGTGTGATAGCACAGCTGCAACACGCTGTGGCTAGATTGCACAGTCGAGATAACAAGGTGTAATAGCTAAGCTAACATGCTGAGGTCAGATAGTGTAGTCCCATCAAGTAGTGCTAAAACACAGCACACACACACCAGTGCAAATGATAACAGAGAGCAGAAGTGCAGCAGTGATATCTGGCCCAAGACCAACATACTGTACATACTGGTGCACTTAGGACAGGCAGGCCATGCACTCTCTGGAGAAGAGTTTGGACTCCAAGTTCCTTAATAAAAAGAAGCTTTTACTCTTATTCCATACTGAATTTAGAAGATCTTGAGAGCCTTTTGTAACTGATACACAATGTCACCAATTTCCTCATAAAGCAGCTGTGTCTGTCTGTTTTTAAACAGATATCCTTTGGCAGTCACCCGTCACAAGGACAGTGAGGCTACCAGCAGTAGCATGTACACCCAGAATAATCCTTGGGAGCCTCTTGTGTCCTTTGAGGACTACATCCGCAATAACGAAAATATCACCGAACAAGTAAGGACACAAACATTAAACAAAAACTTGTCTCTTTCGTAGTTTGCTTTACTACCATCAGGTAATGCTTCACATTCAGGAATGTAACTATTAAAAAGCCAAAACAGAACATTGATGAATCTTGGCCTGTCAAACTTTTAATCACGTGAGATAAAAGTCACAGAGTATCATACCACTGTGAGTCGTGTCCTGTATTTGAACTTTGTGGTCATTTATTGTTTTCAGGATCTTGTTGCCTGGGTGACTGTAGGTTTCCTGCACGTCCCTCATTCAGAAGACATTCCAAACACGGCAACGCCCGGCAACGCTGTGGGCTTCTTCCTTCGGCCCTTCAACTTCTTTGACGAGGATCCATCACTCTCATCTCGTAGCACGATAATAGTGCGGCCCGGGAAAGAGGGCAAGCCCACGATCCAGAGGTGGACTCCAGAGGTAATCGGACATTGTGTGACTGATAAGCCGTTCACTTATAACGGTACTTATGCAGGGGTGTGAGCTGCATCAGAGATTATCTATGATGCTAGATATAGAGGACAATACTTGTGATCTTGTAAGTATGTGTGTTGAACATTTCTGTAGAAAATTTTCCATGAGGTTAAATGATTATCTACACATGCAGATACAGTATACAACAATACACTCTCTCTCTCTCTCTCTCTCTCTCTCACACACACACACACACACACACAAACACACACTCCTAGAACACCTATCTACATAGTCCAATAACCGTTTTGAAAACAACTCCTTGGGCAGCTTGAACATTCCATGCTGGCCTCATAATTGGCTGGCTGGCTGGTTGACATGTTTTAAGAAAAGCAAATAAACCAAACGAGCCGTGTTTGGTTGCCTTGGTAAAAAATTGATTTGTGCCCCAAAAACAAGTGTCCAACAATCCTGTACCAAAGGTCTGTTTCTCCAACACCACAATCTCCCCAATCTCTAAATCACTGCATTGCGTCTTTGATGGCTGCGGTCATAACGGTTGACTTGAGTTATGAGATGAGAATCAGTCCGTGTTGACGTGAGTGGTCTCCATGGTCTGGGCTTAACGCCTTGGAACATCCAGGATGCAGGACGTGGGATCCGCCTGCCAGCGGGCTTAGCCACGGAGCTTAGCGAGGTCTGCCGGGAAAGCTTTAACCCCCAGGACAGACGAGGGGTGTCTGTAAACAACGCTGGTGCATCCGCATCTTCAGGCAAACAGTCCGGCATTCACCTGGGTGGTCACTGTGGGAGACCAAAAGCCTGCAGACCAGTCAGATATGGGATGTGTGTGAGTTTCTGTTTAATGTGTGTAGGTTCTGTTGGTGCGTGCGTGTGTGTGTGTGTGTGTGTGTGTGTGAGAGAGAGAGTTCTCTTTGTGTGTGTTTTTGTGTGTGTGTGTGTGTGTGTGTGTGTGTGTGTGTGTGTGTGTGTGTGTGTGTGTGTGTGTGTGTGTGTGTATGGGTGCACGCTCCTCTGACTTGGTTCAAAGTGAATAAAGAAACATGGAAAGGATGGTGCTGGCTTTATGACCTCCTGGGTCAGTACACTGTGTCAACAATAACACACAAAAGTACCAGTATTTGAACATTTTATTGATTTTCTATTGCATCTCTACACTGTAACATTTTTTCAACATACTTTATGTCATTTTCATACATAGCCTATCATATGTATGTAGGCATAAATGTTTTGAAGATTACTTTATAAAACTGACCTGAACTGTTCCAAATTTAGTGTATGTATTAATGGCTTACTGTGTGTCATGTAAGTGTAATGTGATTATAAATAAATATTTCCATTCATTACTGGTTACTAAAGTATTTTTAGTCTATATTATCAAGTTGTGACTTTGTGAAACCGTTAGTAACAGTGGACCTTCATATACACACAACCTACACAATGTTCTCGATATAAACGTTATTTTGGCCAGGTTCCATAACAGACTCATAGTGCAGTGAGTTTGATGTGAGACTTTACTGCCACAGAAGCTTTAGGAGATGAGATGTTCCTTTAGCAGCTTTTACAAGGAAATTCCACAGTATAGTGGAGATCAACCACGTCAAACCCTGCCCACTGGGGTCTGAGGCAAGGCCTTTGTTTCCGTGAGTACGAAGGTTACAATTAGAAATTCTTCCCAATCCGTTTGTTTACCAAACTCTTTTACGGCGAATGGTAAAGTAGCAGCCGGACAGGCCGCGGAGGGGCCTCGACAGACAAGTCAAACGTTTTTGTGGAGGACCAAAGGACGCAGAGAGGGGGAACAGAGAGGGGTCGCTCATTCCTCAGAGAAGAGACTAGCATTCCACCACGTCGTCACGGTGACAGCTGCTCCACCGTCACCGTCCTCAAATCTTGTGAAATGACCATGACAATGCATCCTTCAGAGATACGTACTGTTCCTATGGCCCAAGAGTGGGAATGTGTTACGGTCGCTATACTGTAGCTTCTCAAACTCACTAGTTTTGGTTCTCAAGGAGTTCAAGCAGTGACGAGAAAAACATGCTTTATCTGCAGTAGCCTAGTCTAATTCAAGCGTCTACATAAAGGGAACACATACGGTGAGGTATACTGGACAAGGGCAGGCTTGCCATCTGACTCAGGAGCCACCTCAGCTCTGTTTAAGGTTAGCTGACTCACCACACACTCAGACATTGTTGGTTCTCCTCTGCCCAGCCGGTGCATACCACTCATCCATTCAGGACACACTGGCTGACCAGTTCACCTCCTGAGAAAGACCAACACCAGCTGAGTTTAGTCATGATGCACCTTCATCAAAAAAAAAATAAGAATAAGAATACAAATGGCGTGGTGAAACACACACAAAATACTGGAGCTAGAACTACAGTACACAGCATTCATGTTTCCCTTACAGATCTTTGACATATGCCATAACGTTAAAGTATGATATTAAAAAAAGCTATTTAAGACTATGTTTGATTTGTATTAAAATGTGCTATTATAGATTTCACTATTATTGCGTAAATGGGACTGAGAAAGATGACTGATATCATACCTGACCAAAATCCAGAGAAGACCACAGAATGACTACAGATTCTTGAAAATTCTGTCCTACGCTGCCCCCTGTTGGCCATGTCATATAGAACAACAGTAGCGTTACAGATACTTCAGTCCACAGCGACATGGATATTACTGAATTGCTCACATTAATTAAACTTGCCAGCACATTCATGTGCAGGCACCACAGAGACTCAAACATTTCTAATACCAACATACTGTACATGACATAAAATGTTAAAGTACTGGTCATTTAAACCCCCTGGACATCAGTCTGATTCTCCGCCTGCTATAATTTTTCATGTTCCTCATATTCCCTTTCTGTGCAGCATGCCCTTTCCCAAGGTCGAATTGCTCACCCTTGACATGTGCTTACAGCGTGTGAAGAGCATCGTGTGTGTGCGCTTTATGGCCTCTTCCGAATGGAACTCCATTTTACACCCCTGATTCAGTAGCTAGGTCTACAGTGTGCTTTCATGCTTTCATTCTTTCACCTCATAATTGCCCTATAGCCAGAAATAGAAAAGCCCCCCCACCACCACCCCGCCCTCCACACACACACACACCTCCCCCAAAACACCCACCCCACTCTCCGGTGAGTCTCACGTAAGAGACAGGATATGAAATACTGCCACTGTTTTTCTCTCAGACTGACATTATTTCCTCTACAGTGTTGGGGTTGATTTTCTGTCTACTTCACTAGTGGTCTAGCTTTTGCCAGAAGTCCATGCTAGTTTACTGGAAACCAAACACCCCTTTACTTGTCAGGGGTCATAACACCAATTCCATTTGCTCAACATCGGTGCTGTGTTGTTCTAGCTTAGTTTTTAGTTTTTGTTTTTCACCACCCTACTTGTATTCTTATTATACAACCAAACGTTTGATGGAGGTGCGTCACTGAGAGATGATTAAACGCAACTGGTGTTTGTCCTTCTCATGAGGCTGACTGGTCAGTTCTGGTGTGCATTAAGACTAATATCAACTGGTGTTTGTCCTACTCATGAGGCTGACTGGTCAGTTCTGGTGTGCATTAAGATTAATATCATCTGCCATAAGTGCACACATGACACAGCAAAGTTTTTGGCCTCTAAGCAACATAATATTTAACATTGCCGTTGTTAAATAACAGCACCTGTATAGTCTCTTATCAATAATATTGGCAACAGTTCAATTTAACAAAGCACTAAATGATATATACTGCGCTATGTGGTGTAATAGGCCTCAAAATTGTATATTTGTCACTGCATGTTGTCCAGAAAATATACAGTAGATATACATGTACAGTAGGTATGTACTATAGTGGAAGCACAGAAAAAAGAGCATTTAAAGTGTGATGATTCTCATTTGTTTTGAATTGTATTCTGCCAACACAAATGATGATAACATTGCAATGTTTTGTGTTTGTGTTTTGTGTTTTGTAAATATGTAAAGTAACTATTGCGGTGAAGCATTCCAGTCTAAGAACAAGACACTATACCGAAAAGGTTGACTTTTGATTTCAACTTATTGTCCAAAAGAGTCCCTTACATGGATTCCTTACTTCTGGGTTTGGCACAAAAATGGCCTCATGGTTTAACCAAAATTGTAAAAAAAAAAAAATGCACTGGAATGGCTTAACCAAACTGATAAAAAATATTGCCAAGACCTCAAACCATTCAAAATGACCTATGGTTGCCTAAATTGATTCGTATCACTCTGACCAATGTGTGATCTGAAAAAAAGATGAGAGAGACAAACAACTAACTGAAAATAGCTATGAACAAACATAGTTTCAAAATTCCTTACAAATACTGTACGTTTCACAAACTTATTTATACATAAGCAGTTATGACAACATAACACAATCAAGAAAGAATTCCTTTCAATTATGTACATTTGAATATAACTCCACTGCATTCTAACTGTGTGCTTCCAGCAAAGCAGCCCATCACCACATCATTACTGTACTCCCCTCTGTGTGAAATTAGCAGTGATGTATTTTTGTGTACCCCATAACCGCCGCATGGGTAGGGGATGTGTGGGGAGCCGTTGTGCGTGTATGTCCTCCCCCTGGCTTGGCTGCCATGGCCGGTATGTGAACCACGCCGCTGCTCTTTGTCCACCTCTGAAAATAACCCACAACAGCTGAGACAAAGCTGCACAGACAAACTGGGATAAGGTTGCTGCCAGTGCTGTGGCCTGTCGCTTCAAGACGCTTCAACATATTCACACACCTCTATAAACACACTCTACACTCTCTTTCTCTCTCCCTCTCTCTCTCTCACACACACACACACACACTCTCTCTCTCTTTCTCTCTCTCTCTCTCTCTCACACACACGCACACGCGCACACACACACACAAGCAACCATGTGTGTGGAAAGGGTTAAAGATTAGGGTCCGGTGCAGCAGCAGCAGCATGTTTTATGGGTTTCTCTGTGTTGGCCGTGCTGAGGGGCGGTGACACCAGTACATAGTGTACTCAACCAGTGGTGCATTCACTAGGACTTCTTCCCTAAAAAACACCCAGCACAGGGCATCCCTCAGTGGACATATGGGCCATGCATTTCCCATCGCTCACAATTCTTAGCTGCTATTCAGATTACATTGGCCTTGCATAGTCTTTAGTAAAAGCTCTTTATATATCTGTTTCAACTTTACAATTTTTAAGAAAACAGAAAGAATGCCAAGCTTGAAAGTTAAACCATGCCTAAAAGTGAAGTTAAAAGAATACAAAGTCTGATGATATCTCTTGGTGTGGGTACGCACTCATGAGACACCAGAAAGAAAGAAAGAAAGAAAGAAAGAAAGAAAGAAAGAAAGAAAGAAAAAGCATGGTGTTGCATAACTTCCCCTAACCGTTACCCGGCGCTTTCTTGTTTTTTGTGACAGGACTACAGCTGCAGCCGAGGGCTACAGAGGCCCGGCACAGCTGTGGCCAGGAACAAAGAGGCCTGATATGGGCAAAATGGCTCCACCAGGGAGGAAACAATCTCTGGACTTAGATCTAGGGCCCCACGTTGTGACCCGATAATGGACCCCGGGAGGCTTCAGATATGCATTAGGAAGAGTTGCAGGCATGTTCACAGGCACAGAATAACATACACCGACGTTCCTGTGACTGAAGGCTTCCTCCCTGTGGTGACAAAACAAACCT
This sequence comes from Alosa pseudoharengus, assembly GCF_046254945.1. Classification (NCBI taxonomy): domain Eukaryota; kingdom Metazoa; phylum Chordata; class Actinopteri; order Clupeiformes; family Clupeidae; genus Alosa; species Alosa pseudoharengus. Next base: position 13,554,529 of record NW_027468650.1, on the reverse strand, counting down.
CATTCACAATTCAGTGCACTTTCGCAGTAGCACTGTTGGGAAGAATGGTTCCACGTCTAGACCAACAGCACCAGAATGGGGTGGGTCAGACACTTCTGCGTGAAAAGAAAACAATTCTGTTGAGGGATAAAACTTTAAAACTGTCAATGTTCACACTGAGATGTCCCTTTTGGTATATATAACATCAGCCCACACATAAAACAAACAAAAAAAGTTTAGGGTATTTTTATGTAGAAAATGCCATGTTGATATTCAGGATAGCTCAGCTCAGCTAACTGAAAGGAAGTCTCTATTTGCTTGGACTGTGCAGCAGCAAGGTGGCCAGTTACACAGACGCCTTTGCAATTAAGAGGTACGGTATGGTATGTCCACTTCTTGTTCAGATCCACAGAGGCGAACATTCCAAGTGTTTACAAACAGTTTTGAGGAGGCAGTCCTTCAAAATCATACAGGGAGCAGAACGGAAGGTTACCGTTCAGATGAAATCATTCAAACGGAACTGTTCAGAGAAAACATGTTCGCTGTGACGGATGTAAATGGACGAATTGGGTGTCTCTTACGCTCTAGCCCGTTTGACTCTGATTAAGATGCTATCGCGTCGAAACGTTAGTCACCAGCACCAGTAAAGTTTGTTTAACCAATTGTGTGCTCTGGTCCCTTTACTGGGTTCAGTCTTTTGAAGTGGCCCGAGAATTGTGATTGGACGTAAATTAACATTAGCTTAGCAAGTACATCGCAGCGGTGGTTTTCTCAGGGCCTCTCTGTCCCACTCTGTGCTGGACCACCAGCATGAGCTGAGCCTTGGAGCGCTGCGGCGCATCTGGCTAACGCACTCATACCATATTCGGGTCCACGGGCATCAAGTAGGCCTACGAGGTTCAAGTCTGACCCGGTTTATTTCCCGATCCCACACCATCGCTCGGTTCCACGTGCTTCCCACTCCCTTCACTGTCCTATCAGATTAAAGGCATAACAGCCTGAAAAAAAAAAGGAACAGAAGTAAAAAACAAAAGAGCTATTAAAGGAACAGCACATCGGAGGCCTTTGGAGGGAAAGGTGTTTTCCACGCTGGTCTGCTCACCCACACGCCCATCCTGTCCTGTTTCTGTCTCGAAACACCTCAAAAGCCTGACAGGTCCCAGCCTGCATTTTATCTCTCAGTATTCAGTATTCACTCAGAGAGCATTCAACTAATTCAGGGATTTAGGGAGAGAAGAAATGAAAATATCACTGTAAAATGCATAAAAGACAGACTATTTTGTAAATAACTATAACTAACTACTGGGTTGCCTGAAGAACTGAATTGGCATTATGTTATTCCCCTTACTTCATTTTTAAGTGCTAATGCAATGTATGATAGAAGCCGGGACAGTGCCCACCCCAGACAAACAGCCCTTCTAAAATGGCTCCAAACTAAATGGTGAAAAGCCATTAACTAGGGCTTGTTGTGAAAATAACAGGTTTGCAATGAGTGACTCTCTCTCACGTCCAGCACGACTAAGAAGTGGCGTGTGTTTGGTGTGTGTGTGTGTGTGCGGAGCTAAGTGGATCTAATGCATCCACTTACCTGTGCCATGACTCTTAATTGTTAGCCTTGTGGACCAGGAAGCACTTCACTGCACCATTTACTTGACTGTGAATAGAGTGACTATGGCAACCACAAAAGTATAGTAGGCCATAGTTCTCTTTTGCAGACTACAAAAAAAATAAGATGTTAAATTGGTCTAGGCTCAGAAAGATCATTAGGCTATGCCTGTGGAAAATGTTTTACAACTATTTTTTACACTGACTATTGTCATGATTCAGAGAGCAAAATGTGACCTTAAAAGCACAGCAGCCTCATAGCAGATTGGGGGTAAGAGGGGTAGCCTGGCCCCTATAGTATCTCCTCCACTCATTTTTTGATCTGGTGAGTGTGGTGGGGGTGGGGCAGTGGAATTAATTCATGTACGTCTGGTTTAAAATAGTTTCCTGGCTCATGTGCACCAGGCAAACAAAATAACACCATGCACACACTACGAATGTTGTTGTGTCACACTGATAAGGCCTAAGGTTGCTCACTTTACTCACAAGCCGGCACCACAACAGGGTGGGACACTTAGCCTACAGCATCCACAGACCACCTCAGTCAACAGAAAGAGGCCAAAGCCACATAATAGAAGGCGTCTGCAAAAGAAGATGGTCTCATGTGGGCTATTCATTGGTGCACTGAGTTGTTGGCCTACCACATGTTCTTAGCAGATGTTAGTAGACTGGTGGTATGAAGGGGTCAACTGCAGGGCAAGCAAGCCTAGGCCTATGCTAGTTAATCTAACTGCATCACTCTCCTCCTTCTCTGGACTGTTGTTACCCCTATAATGACAAGGCCTACTCCTATTAATGGGGCCAGAACATATCCATGGAACCTTGAGAGTAGGCTAGGCTATGCTCAGGGACTCGAGTCAGAAGGACGACTACTAGGCTACATTTTGAACATTTGCATTCATATAGCATTGTAGCCTTGTGAAATTGTCCCGTTACAATAAAACAAAAACTGATGGGTGCACTAATAGGCTATGGACCATCGTTGTTAGCGGGGGTCCAGCACAACAGATCAAATAGGCTAGCTAGGCCTACCGAGTGGGTGAATGGGTCACGCTTCTAGAACTTTCTTAGCGTAAAGGGAATGTTCCGGAGCAAAAACAACTTGGGTCTATTTTCAGAAGCTACAGGTTCAAATTGTTGTTTGAAAGCATAATTAGGCCTACGTTAATTGGTGGAGGTTGGGCAAGAGCGTCGTTTGCATCAACATAATTATTTCAGTCTCGGGGACGACAGCCTATAACATTCATTCTACATTCATTTCCATTTTTATTTGGGCAAGTGGTTGTGGTGAACCTACCTGACAGTCTTATGAAGAATTAATTTAAACAAACACATGTAGACCAAATTCAGATACCACAACTGACTTTGAATGAGTCTTGGTTTCAAAACTTTTCGGTGGGTTGTTAACATATAGTAGGGGGGCCTATGTGTCTAATTTGGGGGCTTGTGGGATTCGCATGTTCATTTTTGGAGAGTATTATATCTTTCTTCTAGGGGTTCTTAAGAGTAGAAAAAAACATGTCTCCATTTTTTTTTTAAGGTTTTGAAGGACCCAAATCAAAGGTCAAATTCAGAAAAGGTCAAATTTGGTGTTTTGTCCATAAACCTCACATTGCTGGTATTATAGGGTTTGGTGCCAAAAAGCAAAGATATTCTACAAGGTGGTGTGCAAAAGTGGACCACATAAACAATACAACATTATAAAACATTTTTAGGCTCATAATTGATCTCTTTAACAAGAAATTGTGCCTAAAATTCTCGAAATTGTCCGCTTAAAAAAATAATACTTCAATATCAATTCATGCCTATTAGTGTGCTTGAGTGTAGGCCTAGCCTGCTCTGCCAGTTCTTGTCTACACCCATTCAGAGCACAAAGTGCAGAGATCTCTGTTAAATCAAGTTTAATAGACTTTTACATAGCTAGTATCAGCTGAAGTCTGTAAGGCCTTCAGTAGCCTATGTAAGTGTGAAGAAAAGAAAGGGTAAAAGGATCAGATAGACAAATAGACAGGTGAGTGTGTGTGTGTGTGTGTGTGTGTGTGTGTGTGTGTGTGTGTGTGTAAGAGAGAGAAAGAGAAAGAGAGACACTAGCAGTGACAGTTGGCTGTTTAGCTGGCAGTTATAGAATTTAGAATATCGAATAACCTGAAGCACATAGTGCTCTGTTCTTCATGGTTGGTGATATTAGTGACCTTCTAGCCTTCTACATTTGAGCAAGCACATTTTCATAGTTCATGGTGGCACAGTCTAGTTAGGTTATATTCTGAGGTGTGTCTTTCTGTTAGTCAGGTGATGGCACACATATTCTAAAAGAAACAGATTTTGGGCTATGTATCCAGTGGCAGATATGTGTGGACTGGTGAATGACCCATCACTAGAGACATATGCCAAATTTCTTGTTTTTGTCCATGAGAGAGTATGGAGATTGGTGATCACAGATCAGCCAACGATTACAATGTTACAGTGCAGTTATTTTACAACAGAACAAAGCAGTTTGGCACAGGAACTGCTACAAATCCACCTGGAACAGTGAGCATCTGCAGCATGCTAAGATTCACTACTAGAAATCATGTGAAGCAGGCAGGACGTGGTAGACCATCTTCTGAACCTGCAGCAACACCAACTGCATCAAGTCCATCTAGAGGGACTTTGTACACTTGTTCAGCTGCTGCCAGCATAGATAAGTGCTTCTTCTGTCAGAAGCAGACAAAAGAGCAACCAACCAAGAGATATAAGTAATATTTTGAAGTCAATGACTTTTAACAGGTAGCCAATGTAGAGATGCTAGGATGGGGGAAATATGTTCATATTTTGTGTGTGTGTGAGCAGCTGCATTTTGTATAAGCTGTAAGCTCTTTAGACAGGTATTATTACAGCCAGCGTAATAGCATTGCAATAGTCTATCCCTGAGGTGACAAAAGCGTGGATTAATTTCTCGGCATCTGGTAAGGATAAGGATAAGGAAATTAAGTTTGGGTGATCTGTTTTATGTGATTATTTAGTGCTAGGTCCTGGTCAATTATAACTCCTAGGTTTTTAACACTTGTGGATGAGGTCAGTGGAAGATCACTATATGTAGCCTGTGATGTGGATAGGATATCCCTCATCTTTTTAGAACCTAGAACCTTGACTTCTGTTTTATCTGAGTTCAAAAGCAGGCAATTATTCGTCATCCATGTCTTTATATCTCTTATACATGTGTCAAGTTTGGCTAACAGGGTTAATTCATCAGGTTTTATGGATAGTTGTGTATCATCTGCTAAACAACAGGGGCCCCAGTACTGAGCCTTGAGGCCCTCCATATTTTACCATAATCTGGGTAGATGGTTTATTATGGACCTGTACAAATTGTTGACGGTTAGGAAGGTATGATCTAAACCAAGCGAGTGCTGAGTCTGATGCCTATCAAATTTTCAAGCCTAAGTATGTCACGGTCTATGGTGTCAAAGGCAGCGCTGAGGTCCAGAAGAACCAGTATTGATACAAGGCTAGGTTTTTTGAGGGAGGGTTTAATAACAGATGTCTTAAACGACTGTGGTACATGCCCATATAGCATTGAATTATTTATAATCTAGAGCAAAACATTATCCAGGAAGGGGAGAGCAGTCTTAAGAAGGTGTAGGAATAGGGTCTAGTAGACTAGTTGTAGATTTTGATGAGGAAATTGTGGAGGTGAGATCAAATATGTTGTGTATATGTAAATGAATTAAATGTTTTTCGAGGTCTCATCTGTGATTCTGTTATGTTTTTGCTATCCTTCAGCAATGGAATATGTGTTGGTGAAACTGATTGGTTATTGAGCTTATCTCTAATTGTTTGACATACAATCATAATACTGACATACAATCATACTGTTGAAAATAACTGTTTTGTGAACTTTATTTAACATAGCCAGTGATTTAGGCAAAATGTATGGTGTTAATTACAGTGAAATATGCAATTTCAAAAAAATAGGGTTGAAACAGGTAAATACAGGTAGACATATTTTTTCTCCATGTTCAATGAACTCTAAAGACAGTCCAACCACTCTCCAAAAATTAACATTTCAAACCCACAGAAACCATATAGGCCCCCTGACTAATAGGGTGAGCATGGGGAAGACAGTTCCCGAACATTAGCTCCGGTTGCTGCTGCTCGTGCCTCATATTCCGAACCTCCCACTGATTTGTATCTGCCGCGGATTGACACCAACTCGCGTGTACTTCAGCCAATCAGGCGCCGGTAAACTCGACTAGCGCACGCCCTTTGTATGATCAATCCATGGATCATCCACGCGTGTGTCCCCACACACATCATACGCTGTGTGTGCTGTTCTGTGCTGCCTGCGCCCGCGCACCCCGGCTCAGATTGGTTGGTATGACTCATAGCGGTAAACCGTGTGGTCCCTGAAGTTATATTTTGATCAAGAGGGTCCGAGAACGGTCGGGCAAGAGTGAAGAAACATGACGGAAAGGTTTGTGGTCATCCCCGTGGGGCAGGGTGACAATGAAAGCCGGGAAGAAGAAGTCGATGACTATGGACCTGACGACGGAGGAGGAGGAGGAGCGGGGGGTGATTTTGTTGACAATCAAGGCGTAATTCCAATTCTTGAATACAGCAGAGAGCCCAACAAGTACGGTAAGATCAACTCTCTTTCGAAAAAAGTTTTAACAACTTGAGAACTGCTGTTCGCAAACGGGTCTTTTGCCATCACCTGCTCTGACAGCACCATGTAAGTCGTATCCCCTGCTAACGTTGCCAGGGTAAAGTTGCTTTGGTGATTAGCAAATTGCTCATCGGCTGCAAAGTAGGTGTTACATAACGGGTTCCACATGTGCTGATGATCAAGGCATACATGACGGCTAAGCAAATACGCCTGTGTCTAGGTCTATAGCATTATATAGCAAAACAGAATGACAATAATGATGATAATAATAATAATAATAACATTCTCATTGCTCTGTAGAGTTTAAATGATTTGGAGTGCAGTGCAGTTGCACTATTGTAGTTTGGTAATTGTCTACTACATGTAATACAAGGCTTTATGTCAGTGCAAGGCAGATTGGGTACCATTGGGCTTCCACAACAGGACGCCTCCCATGCTTTTGTATAAAGCAACTGTCCCTGGAGCCCTTGGCCCAAGCTCACACCAGTCTGTCGCCACCTTTGGCTGTGACTTCACCATCTGCCAGTCGGGACACCATGTAATTTCATTGTTCAAGTTTTGGTTTTAATAGAAGATATCGCATGTGCTGATTACTCACCCAGCCTTTCACGTAACTCCATACCATACAACGGAAAAAGGAATGTGTGTGTCATTTCCCTTTTTTTAAGATGTGACATTACACATAATAGCATAAGGTGTTCCTGGAATACACTTGGGCAAAGCAATTAACATGCCCAGGCCACTGGCTTTGACTCCCATAGATCTATATTCAGGAGCAGTGGACATTCCATTGTGTTCATGACCAACAAGAGACGTTGGCAACCAGAAGTGACATGGAGCTCTAAAATTAGGCTAATGGTTTTATGTCACCTATTGGTGACTTTGGAAGAGACGGATTAAAACTGTTGCTCGGACTTGTTTTTGAGTTTATTTTCCACTTTCCACACTCAAGCACATGGGAATTACCTGGGTGTTCCATTCCGCTACAGCCAAAGCATGGCTTGGAATCAACTTCAGTCCCCTAATGCCCCGCCACACCCCGTTCCCCCGGTAGAAAGTTCCAGCTGTCGTAAATTATCTCTCCCTGTCAATATGGACAGAAATGCTGCTGTGTTCAAAAGTGAGCGAAGTCATAGCAAATAGGAAAAAATAAAGCTTTTTTTCATTCAGCTAGACAATGGACTACTGACACAGACACAAAGGGGAACTGACAGTGGCACTGTAAAAACCCCTTGCACCCTTGTTGGTGTGATGTCAAGAGACCCCACGATGAATCAAAATACTTTTTCAGTCATTGATCCCATTAGAGGTAAAGTTTGTAAAAGTCAGCTGTGTTGTGAAACTTTACTGAGTGGTGTTCTGTAGGGCAATGAATGATACCTCAGAATACTTTGTAGTTTATAGTTTGTAAGAGCCAGGTTGAAACTTTGGTGAGTATTGTTGCGTTGCGGTCAGTAATGTAATAATAATAATAACTAGATGTACCGCAGAGCGGTACAAAATATGACCTCCGCCCAGTCCAGCACATTTTTTCCACAAAAATAAATCACGCTGAAAGGCCTATATGATTCTAACTGTCGCACTAAATTACATTATCCACACTCAATTCTCACTGGTATCTGCTAGACAACAAGTACCAAAACATGATTAGTGCATAGATTTCACATGTAAAATTCATTTTATACATCCCCAGCCTGTTCATAATTCTGAGAAATTCTTGAATTGTGTGCATGTACATGTTTATGTTATGTGTGTGGGTGTGTGTGTATGTGTGTGTGTGTGTGTGTGTGTGTGTGCGTGCTTGTGTGTGTGCCTGCGTATGTGCCTGTGCATGGAAGCGTACATATGTCTACTGTGTGAGTATGTGTCATACGTATGATTACTGTGAATGTATGTGTGTGTGTGTGTATCTGTTTGTGCACATGTGTGCACATGAAATGGGTTAACATGACCCCTGGAGGCAAACATATGGGAAAAAATGGTCATCCTAGGCCCTACAGTTCTCAAGATATTCACAGAGAACTGTGTCTGTCCTACCCTCCTTTCGGGGGGTCCAGTCCAGCCGGGGGGGCTACAGATCAAAACGAAAAACGACGGTTCCATGCTATCCATGTGGGGTTACATGCCCACCAAGTTTTGTGTACCCCGGTCTTTCAGTGTCCCGGGAATCCCTGTTGGTGTACGTCACTAAATGTACACATAAATTATTTTATTGTAAGGCCCCCCATGAACGAAAGTACACAAAACTTGGCATGCATTCGGAGGGTGTCATAATGATCCTACACTTTTATTTTCGTGCAGTTTTGACCTTGTCAGCCAGAGATATTGTGATGAAAACACCTGATTTTTTGCTTTTTAATTTTTAACTAGGTGGCGCTATACATGAAATAAGTGGTAATGGGATGGGTTGACATGCCCCCTTAAGACCAACATACATAAAAAAGGTGGACCTCCTAGGCCCTACGGTTCTCGACATATTCACAGAAAACTGTCTCCGGCCACCTACAGGTCAGTTGGTGTATAGTAACATAAATTAATTTATTGTGTGGCCCCCCATGAACGGAATTCCACAAACTTGGCGTGCATACAGAGGGTGGGGTTACATGCCCACCAAGTTTCGTGTACCCCGGTCTTTCAGTGTCCCGGGAATCATTGACGGAAATTTGGGCATGCGAAAAAAATCTGACTAAACCTATATGACCGCCGCTTCGCTGCGCCGCGGTCATAATAATACGTTTATTTTATATAGCGCCTTTCTCAAACCCAAGGTCGCTTTACATAGTAGGAAAGCAGGGAAACACAATAACAAACAAACAAACAATACAACAGAGACAAAGGCAGGGAAACACAATAACAAACAAACAAAACAATAAAACAAAGACAAGTTATCTGTAATGATATTATATCATCCGTCCTCTGAGGGCGGCCCCAGCCTTAAAGCCCACTTGAGTCACACAAAGTGAGGTTCTCATCACGACCTGCCTGACCATCCTTAACGCACAGCAGATGCGGCAGCGTGGAAAAAGCTGGGATCAACATGTTCCAACATGGCCCCTTCGCTGGAATCCCTGTCTCTCTGGTGATCACCTCCGGACATGTCTGTCCTGGTCATCAACCTCCTGACACTCACAATTTCACTCCTCAGGCTTGGGTTGGGATGTATTGAAGGCCTGTGAGATCAAGGCTTAAAGTAACATGATGTAGGAATTCCCCTTTTCATTCCGAATTCCGAGCTACTAAGTACCCATTAAGTGCTAAGGAGGTACCCAATTAAGGGTCATTCACACCAAGAACGCTAACGATAACTAAACAAATATCGTTCTCGTCCAAATGAATGACAATGTTCACATATAAACTATAACAATAACGAGATGAAGAACGATAATGCTGCGGATCACTTTCAGAGCGATTTTGAGAAAGATAAAAAGCTAATAGCCAATCAGAGCCCCTTAAATTTTAGCCATCACATTCATTAACACAAGGACAGACTTTGTTTATCGTTGTTCAGTGTGGACGCTTTTATCGTTATGGTTATAGTTATTGTTATTGTTATCGTTCCTGGTGTGAATGACCCTTTAGTCTAAAACTGACAAAAAGGGTTCATGCTCCAGCCAGTGACAGCAATGACACGTCTGCGCATCGGCAATCTCTAAGCCACTATTTTGTGGTAAAAGAACTAGGGCGTTGCTTTGAGAGAGGATTTTGGAATCATGGCGTGGAGTAGTCTTCCTTCAAAACCCACAGAATGGATTTTTCAGGGCCGATAGCTCTCTGGTCTTGGGTTTACTGGATTGTCTAATTGAATTAGTCGTTGGGTAGAGCAAGGTTGCTTTGTGTCATGAAGCATGGGATAATGAGATTGGTCTCAGCGCTGTAATTGCTCATTGCTGAAAATATGACGGGAACGGGGGGTGGGGTGGGGTGAGTGTTTGGAGGCATATTTCAGCAGCAGTCCGATCTCAGTCAGAAGAGGGTCAGGGATAACAGGATTTGCTTTCAACCAGACACTTAAGTGGTCCTTAGATGAGCTCTTCTTCAGCCCTTTGAAAATGTTTTTTGCTCCACTTTGCTGTGATTTAATCTGCATCGTTTAGGTCTGTGAAAGATAAGACAAAAGGCTGACTGACGGACCATCACACACGCACACACACCCACACGTGCACGCACACATGCGCACACACGTACACACACACACACACTGACACACGCTAATACAGTATATGCCACACACACACACACACACACACACACTCACAGATGGGCCCAGGCTTGGCATATATGAACCTCTGTTCAACATCTCCAAATTGCATTTTGAGTCATTTAGCCACGGTAATCTTGTTTTGTCCAGAAAAGAGCTGTAACGAGACGAAGGAATCGCTCTGACCTTTCCTGCTGTGTGGTGGTAGGCCATGTCTCCCCAGGGGGTCTGTTTGCTTTTCCTTTTGAGGCTATGCCTTTGTTGGTGGGCACTCACTGCACCACACCTCTATGTCACCATTCAGCAGGCCATGTGGTGCATCGTTTTAAGCGGGCCTGTTTCTGCTTGGCATTGTTGACAAATCTCCCCAGGGATCTGAGTGTCTGCAGGTAGGATTAGGGCTTCTCAATTATGGCAAAAATCATAATTATGTTTAATTAACATAAATATTTTCAATATTGAGGTCATGCTTATGCTTAATATGATTACTCAATGATTTTGGAAGCACCATCCATTTTCTGAACTTTCAAAAACATAAACAAAAAAACAAATGGGAAAATAAATGGGGGGAATAAAACATTTAAAACAGTTAACACCCTAAAGGAAAGGGGTAGGTTACGCTGGATTTATAACTCATATAAACAGAATATAATAATAGTAATAATAATAATATGCTTTATTTCTATAGCACTTTTCATACACAGAATGCAGCTCAATATGGAAAATAAGGGGTTAGTCATTGTATCTTGATTGTGTTGTTTTCCTAATAGTTGGCATAGGCTAATCTAAATTGAAACTTAATTGTGATTAATTGCACAGCTCTAGGCTGTATTAGTCTCTAGTATTTGCTGAGGTCAAAGTGCTGGGCCCAAGTGTAAATTTTGGGTAATTTTTATCTAATTTTATAATTGGGTGATATCTATTTGCTAATGAAATACCATGAGCAAGATTCTTAGGGCTAACATAATTTTAATGTTTCCATACGCAATATGATAACTTTAGTTCATGCATGAGACATTTTGCTTGTTGCCTGACTTTGCATGTTGCCCATCATTTTAAATTTGGCTCCCTGTCTGGAATGCACGATGGTGTTTTAAGCCCTCAACGTCGTCTTCCAGGCAGCGCTGCATGGAAGGCACTAGGGTTAGGGTTAGGGTTACAGTAGGTGCCTTGAAGTCGACGGTCGCAGCGCTGCCCTGAAGTCGACGGTGGGTGCTTATAACACCATCGAGCTTATTGAATAGACATTTCCATTACTTAAAGCAACACCAAAGAGTTTTTTGTACCTTAAAATAATGTTTCCAAAATCGTTTCAGTGGTTCATCAACTTGTAACAGGGTGAACGGCACTTCTGCATTCGCTTTGCAGCCCTCTATCGGCTATAACCGCACTACAGTATGTAAGTTTGCCAGATCGGGTAGCAGATCTGTAGTTCGATGGAATGAGACATAAGAAACTACAAATTTGACTTGCATCTGATGTCGCAATACATTGTACTTTCATAAATCGTGCAACATATTCTACCTTGTCTGTGGACATCGTTATTTGCAAAGTCGGTGCTGGATAAACAAATAACGTGCGTGCGACAGAGGGAAAGTTCTTTGGTGTTTCTTTAAAGATTTCAGGAATGTGTATTTGTTGGTTGTTTCTTATTAGTGATCATCTATATTATTGACTTACTCAAAGGCTTTCCCAAGATCTCTGAGCATCTGAATACCTCTGAAACAACATTTGTGGAAGACGTTTAGACTACTTCAGTGTATGCTTATGGAGACACTACAGTGCAAGCCCTACTTGCACGTCACGTGACCAAATGGGAAGTGAATGGTGGCTGGTGTGTGAATGGTGGTTGGTGTTGCGAGTACACCTGCGACTGTACAGTTGTTTTGAAATAAGACCCACCCCACTTCATTCCTGCAGTGAGTTAAACAATGAGTGTGTTTTCTGTCTGATGTCATGACTGCAATAGGCTAAGTAATATGATATGAGTGGGATTTAGCAGACTATTTAGCATCACTACCGACCGCTGCTCCACCACAACACTGAGAGTCCAATCCATCCCCTTCATTTGCTACGGAGATATGAAAGTCTTGGCAAGGCAGCACAGGCTCTGGCCTGTCAGACTAATTACCCCAGTGTGAGAAGGCCTGCCTGCCGTCATTAGGGCTGGATTAGGACTCTGTGAGAGGGTTACAGGCTTCCCCGATGGATTGATGAAATATGGTTAAGCTTGCTGTGCCCTTGACATCTCCTGCGTTCTGGCATCTACTACTTAGCATGGCATAGGAAAATGCATTCAGTTCGAATGCATAGGCTATAGGCTAGTTTTTTTCTCATGCCTTTTTCTTCATGTCCTCTTCTGTTGAATGAAGTCTTTGGGAGTACCTGTTGCCTGTTCACAGATAGCCTAATAGCCAAGGTGTGACACATCTGCATCTGGTTCTGATATAGCATGGGTTAGAGTTGGATATTCTCACAATGCTTTATTGTCTGTCTTTTAAAGCCTGGGGAATCAGAGAATAAAGTGGCAGGAGAAGTGAATGATTAGGCAGGCCTAAGCAATGCAAATAAGCAGTGAAAATATTTGTCTAAGCCTAGGCTATTTTTTTCTTCTTTGCTAGATATGTCGTTTTGCTGTGTATGGCTTATGTTAATATTTCTGTGTACTGTACTGTACTGTACTGCTGACTTATGTAAGATAGTGCGTTTTTATCCTCCAATAGAGCATGTATAGCAGGGATTGAATGCGAGAAAGGAGGAGACGAACAATGACTGCAAGAAAAAGCGGGGGATGTGGGATGACCGCAGGAGAGGAGAAGAGGAGGGCGGGCCGGAAAGGCGAAAATCAGGGGAGAGGGAGAGGGCCTTGAGGAGCCTCTCTCTCTCCTCTCAACAACTCGCTCTCTTGTCAACAACACGCTTTCTTCTCAAAAACACGCTGCTGCCATCTGAGCAAACCACTCCAGCCATCTGAGAATTACACTGGCCATCTACTGTACCTAGCTGTGATCTTTAGACTTCAGGCAACTGGTTAGGGCAGATCCCTCCTCTCAACAACCCACTCCAGCCATCTCTTCTCAACAAATGGCCATCACCCAGCCACCTGAGAGTAACACTGTCCGGTGTGAGCCAATCTGCCTAACTGTACTCTTTAGACTTCAGGCAACTGATTGGCACATGTATCGCTACTCTCCACAACATGCTGACGCCATCTGAGCAAAACACTCCAGCCTTTTGAGCAGAACACTGGTCGGTGTGATTCTATTTACCTAGTTGTGATCTTTAGACTTTATGCAGCTGATGAGTGCATCTGTCTCCTCTCAATAACACGCTCCAGCCATCTCTCCTCTCAACAACTCGCCTCAGCCGTCTGACAATAACACTGCCCTTGGTGAACCGATCTACCTAACTGTGCTCTTTATACGTTTGGCAGCTGACAAGGGCATATCGCTCTTCTCATGAGCATGCTGAAGCCATCAGGGCCGAACGCTGACTACTGTGAGATATCTATGTAACTGCCTATATCTCTACTCTGTAGATTTGAGGAGGCTGGCCTCTGCTTTTGTAGGATGGCCTCCTCTGCTTGGGCTTGCTCCAGCAAGGATTGGCTCTCAAACTAAGATGCCTTCTAAAACGCCCCTGAACTGACGTAGACTGTTAGTTTGGTGTAAAAGTATTTTATTTTTTTTGTAGATTTAGGTCAGGTAGATAAGTTAGTTCTATCTCTAGCTTAGAATCTCTAGGAGATTCAGCAGCCCTACCTCAGGGTCATCTGCAGCCATAAATCTATACCGGTAACCGGTTCACCTGGAGGGGTAAGCAGTCGGTCTCTAATGACCCTACTGTAATGGGCAGGTTTACTTTAGGTTATGCATCACAGCCCGTGCTTAGAGAGGCTGTCTATTGATTCTGCCTATTCACGGGAGACAGCCAGGAGGCAGAGCAATAACAACTGTGCTCATCACACTATGCAATACCAAAACTGTAATATGACCGTTATTATGACTAATTTCATTCATTTACTATTATCCTTGATGTTTTGTTCATCAAATTCTGTCAAGGGCATCACTCTGTGTGGATTTTCTCTATATATATATTTTCTCAGCTCCTGGTTTGATGATACCTTCAGACATGTTCTCAAACCACCTCCTCATAGGCTTTGTGGCTTTATGGTTCTCTTTAACTCTCCTCAGCACCTCACACAAACTCCATTACCCTCTCTCTCTCTCTCGCTCTTCCTGTTTAGCTTTCATAATAGGCCTCTAGCCTTGGGTTGTGTTCTCGACTTGTTTATGCATTTGTTGGCCTTTCGGAAGGCTGTTTGTATGTTTTTCCACCACACCATACTAATGACGGTGTGGTGACTCATCTTACCCAGCATGCCCTCCTGAGATCACGGCAGCCCCATGGCACCACAGCTCCACAGCTCCACACTTGTGGCTTGTGGATCGCCAGGATCCCCCCTGAGAGGAGTGGGGTGGGGAGGAGGGGCGAGACGGGAGTCCCCGAGTGCAACAGCCAGCCTGGGCCTGACTCAGAGGAGAAGCATGGAGAGAAGTAAATTAAGTTATGGGTAATCTTTCTTTCTCTGCCCTCGCGTCTGTTGGGCTCTTGTGCACACTTAGACCTTCCTGTGAGTGTGTCGGCATTCTTTACAGACTCTAACCTCTTTATCAGTGTCTTGCACACACACACACACACACACACACACACACACACACACACACAAGCGCACACACACATACACGCACAGAGACACACACACACACACACATACATACACAGAGACACGCAGACGCACAGACATACACACACAACACACACACACAGACACACACACACACACACACAGACAGTATCCTGTTGTGATGTGTAAACCCTGGGCTCAGTCAGTACAGTTTGCACCACACCGTGTGTACTCGTTCTTTTCAGTGTCACTATAGCAAAGCTAATGAGATCTCTGCTGTGTGTTTAAGGCCAGCCTATCAGATGGCTCCATGGACACGGTCGTTGCGCTCGCTGGAGCCCGTCGACTCATTTATCTTCACACAGGAAACGGGATCCATAGTGCGATCGCATGGCTCACCGCCCTGGATAATACAGCGCTATATTAACTCCAGCAGCGTCCTAGATAGGCTGAGCTGATTTGGTGTCAGTGTTGCAAATGGTTTCAGTTGCTGCTGCGATCACAGTGGCTCAGGGAAGCCTTTCAGTGGGTATTGACAGAGAGACAGAGAAGCACTCACTGTTGACTCGTACATCTTAATGAGTTAAGACTCTGGCACAAGAAGGTGGGTATTTTGACCTCCTTATTTCATTTCCATAGCCGCACGCACGCACGCACGCACGCACGCACGCAAGTCACAGACACAGACACACAAGCACATAGAATCATACGTGCATACAATGTATGCTCATACACACACTTATGCACATGCAGGCACACACACACACACACACATACACACATACATATACACACATACAAACACATGTCATGCACACAGACAACACAGAGCCACATACACACACACACACACACACACGCGCGCGCACACATGCACACAGACACAAACAGCCACGTATGTGCACATTCACTCACTCACACACACACACACACACACACACATGCACACAAACACAAACAGCCACGTATGTGCACACACACACACACACCCCGCCCTGGTGCCTGTTTCAGGAAGCGTGTGTGACAGCGCTGCGCTCGTCCCCGTCCCGTCACTCACACGGTCAGTGTGGAATTCTCCAGTGGTGCGCCGCATTCTGTTGCCCCACAGAAAAAACCCCCGGTCACCTGATCAGCTCGTGCTGGTGGCCACACAGCTGAGCAGCCCCTAACAGCCTACCGCCTGCGTGCACGGGGGTCACCACGGCGATATCCGAGCCCCACGGCATCTGCACTATAAACGCACCAGCGTCACCTCGTCATCAACCGCATGAAAAGAGGAGCGCCCACCTCCCCTACCCACCGATGTTACGGAACCCCCTGAACCCCAGATGCCAAGAATAGTGAGGTTCAGCGTGCGCAGCAGTTTTCACGCGTAATAGACATTTTTGTGGAGACATCTAATATGTCTGTCTGGCCCTTGTAAACCAGTTTCGACAAGTTTTTGCGCGTTTTGTTGTATCCCACACCGATGGCCTTCCTCCATCCAACCACCCCTTAGGTCTATTTGAGGAACAGAGAAACTCAACAGGAAATTGTACAACACATCAGCTATTCAGCATTGCTGTGAAAGTGCTCTTGCCTCAGAGTGGATTGCCCCAGATTTTGTTGCATGCAATGGCCATTTAAAGATGGAGGTCAACTCTTATTCAGTCAAAGAAGGTGGAATTTTCCACCTGTAAAATGTCATGGAAGTGTAACAATGTGACGAAGGAAGGGCTGTTTTGCTTGGAAACATTGTGGTGTAATGGAAAAATTACATTGCCAGACTTACGCAATCAGATTTATCAGATAAATTTTTTCCACTTTATTTTTTGTAATATTTGTTTAATGTTTATATTTATGTGCTTGTTTCATGAGTTAATATTTTGATTGAAATAATCATTGTCATTGTGAAAGCTTTTTGTGCTAGTTCATGTTTGAGTAGACTACATTGGGTTTTTTGTCCTTAATGTAATCTTCACACTCTTTTTTAGTAATAGGTTTTTTTTTAGGTCTCCACAGTTGCTTGAAAACATCACATTTCCACTATCAGAAAGTCAGTTCCCAAAATGGCCAGATGGTGGCAGCAGTGCGCTACCTTTTCTCAAGTTTGCAGAAGTTGGCCAGCAGCACAAATGGATTTTATATTTTCATTGTGGACATGAACTGGCTAAATATGAAATGATAAAAACAAAAACAAAAGAAAACAAAGGACTCTGCAAGCTATACAGTGATTTACCCATCATGTATATCTTATGGAAACGTACAACCATGAACACTGGCATTTAACATTTGAGTAGCATAATTGCAGTGTAATATTAATACTCTTAGCTTGAGATGTGAACAAGGACTTAGTTACCAGATGCCTTAGCTTAACTTAGTTATGATCCATTTGTAGAAATTGGACTCTCCGTAGCCATGATGGACCGTAGACCAGAGTCTTCAAGTAATGTCACTGTACAACCAACATGTTATTTATACTTCACCAAGTACATGATGTTTTTCCTAAACACAACCTTACACTTGCACACTCTGTTTCTTTAAAACTGTCCACATCTCCACCGGAGTGCTTCTCTGTCTCTCTGTCTCTCACTGTACAGTAGGTATTTAAAATGTTCACATGCTGTTATAGTGAGATATCATCACGGAGCTTATGCTGTAGTACTGATCCTGTGTGGGCTCTTATCAGGGAACCTCAAGTGGCCTCTTTGACCCTTCCACGTAAAGATGGAAATTGTTTATGGGTTGGTGTGAGCCACTATTTTTTTTAATTTTATTTCAGTTTCACAGACTGCCTTTAAATCCCAACCTCCACAATTAGCATTCTTAGCTGTCGTTCATCATGTTATCATCGTTAGTAATCAACAGTCATTGTTAGGGCAGACCATATTTATAACCATTAATCAGTCCCCCTCCCCCTCTCTCTCACTCTCCCTTTTCCCCGTTTTGTCCCTTTTCTGTCTCTCTCTCTCTCTCTTCTTCTCTTTCCCTCTGTCTCCTCTTTTTCTCTCTTTCTCTCATTCCTCTTTCTCTCTCTCTCCCTCTCTACCCTCTCATCCCCTTCCTTCCCTCATCCTCTCCATGATGTTGAGACAATTGTCTTCCTCAGTGTACATCAGATAATACACAGAGGAAGACAATTGCATCAGATAATAGGGAGGTCCCGTTTACCTTGTAAACATCCTAGAATTTCTGAATATCTGTACACAAACCTCCATTCACACACACACATTCACACACACGCACACACACACACACACATACACACACACACACACACACACACACACATACGCACACACATACACACACACACACACACACATGCACATGCACATGTAAACACACATGCATACCTCTGAAAAAGCCTTGAATTTATTATGTCTGGCATTTTGACACACCGTCATCAGAATACCCCAAAGCAAAGCAATGAGTGCTATGTAAGACAGATCATTTAAGGTCATAGACGTGTTTTTCTTTTTCTCAGAGCTTCTTAACCCTGCAACCAGTCAGATAGACTGATGTTTCTCATGACATTCCAGCTCTTGTGCATGCCAGTCTGGTGAGTTTTTTGTAGTCCCTGAGGGTCGTCGGCCTTGCAGCCATCACTTCATGGTTTCAGGGTTAAAAGTCACCGCAAGGTCAACCTGCAGTTACAAAATCAGTGATTTTGCAGCGCGGGGTGATGGCGCAGTGACCTTTGTTTACTTTCACCATTTGCTTACATTCATGCATTTGCATTTGCCTGTGGGTTGCAACACTTTCTCAGTCTTGATTTGTTTGCAGTGAAAGCACCCTCTGTTTGAGGTACTTAAAAACCTCTCTGTTTGAAAGATGCAAAGCAGGAAGGATAATCTCCTACCTACCGCAGGCATAAAAGAACAAAGTCAAACTAATCATGGCTCTCAAATAGTCACTACACAACAAAGGATATTTGTGCATCTTTGTGAATAGATCTTTGTCCTTTTTTTAAATCTGGCACCTGTGTCTGTATACATAGGACATGTCCATACTGTAGACACACAAGCTTGTCTTCTGCTTTTGTCCGATTCGACGATGAGTTAACACAGCTATGAATGAGACTCTGTCAGCCTTTAAGACTGCATCTCAACCTGAGAGGCAGAATGCTGTCCCAGGATAACAGGATGCATTAGAAATCCTATCTCCTCCGTCGGACGGATGTCTCCCGATAGCGCTCCAGCTATTCTGGGAGAGGCATTGTGGGACTGTTGTGTCCGGAATAGGGGATATAGATTCTCCGCAAAGAGATTTGTTTCAAAAGTCTGCAGTGGGGTCAGAAAACTGTCGTCGCAGACATCACACTAGAGGACGGTTGCCAGTGCAGTAAACACTTTAAAATGGCTTGTTGGTTTTTGTCAGAGGGAAAGATGCCTGGTGGCTCCCAGCATTGTTCATCTCCTCACTCAGCTCCTGAGCTTGTCCTCTGTCTCTCTTTGTCCTCTGGCATCCGGCGCCTGTTTAGAATAGGCTCTTCACTCTCTGAATCAGTTAAGGTCTGATTGGAAATTCCACCAGGTTTATCTGAGACAGCACAACAAGGCCCCAGTTCTCATTCCTCCTCCCGTTGTTTGGTTCTCCGGTGCTGAAAGATCCTGGAGCTTTTCAGTTTTCCTAGTAGAAGTGCTGCCAAAACTACCAGGGAGGAGGAAGACACACAATGAACTTTCCGACATAGCCTTAGTCCGAGTTATTCATACAGTATCGGTCACAGAAATGGGGTGGAACTGGCTGGTCAAATGCGTTCAGGGTTATTGCATCTACTGTAGTCTTTAAAATAGGAGGTGTGGACTTGCTGCCCCATGTTTGTTTTAATTTCTCTGCATAACCAGGTTACACTGTGCTCCAGTTTGTTTCAATTTAGATAGATACTGTAGAGGGTTTAATGTGTCCAGAGGATAATCGGTCTTTACACAGCACTCTATGTAGATAGATAGATAGATAGATAGATAGATAGATACTTTATTGATTCCCAAGGGGAAATTCAAGATGTGTGATGAAATTAATCAAGAAAGATCTGAAAAATATCCCTGAGATGTTGGCGATGTCTTTGGGAAAATTCCAAATTCCCATTGTATGCTCTAGATTCATAAGCTCCAGCTCTCAGATCAAGCCAAGCCTGATGATCATTCCATGTATTGCCTGTAACCAGTAACCACACATTGCTCGCCAAGGAACTTTCCCAGGAAGAGATCATCATCGTTGTGGAGGATCATCCTTGCTAAAACCACATTTAAATTGGCAATTCTCATTCTCAGAACACAGAAACCACATAAGGTCTTGTGGATAGCTAACCTTAACATGGGGTCAAAATCACAATGTTTTCTCTGCATTCAAACTTGGACAATAATCTGTTTTAGTTCAGCACCTGTCCTATTTGTAAATTGTGTTCAATTTCAGGGCACGACATTAATGGTTGCCCGGTTGCCCCTGTTATGTTTGTATATTTCCTGTATATGGCTGCGTATTCCCGAGCATTAGCCTACATAGCTCTGTGAACATATCAATTTCGATTGGTCAGTGAAGGCATTGCTTTTGTGTCACTGGCAGACATAGAATCATGCATGCCTTCAATATTTCTCATGATTCATAGTAGATTCATACCAATACGTCAGAAGCTGTTACAGTAATAGCTGTGTAGACCCGATTGGCCACACCTAAGATAGTAAATTAGCATCACTTGTGGTAAATGTGAACTAGTCAAGCACTAAACTAAACTGCATTGTAGGCTAGTTATCTGAACCAATCAGTCAAGAAGAATAGACTAGATGATGACCTAGTGTCAATGGCCTTTGCCCTTTGCAGGATCACAATCTGTGGCAGAGATGGACCCAAACAGGTAACAACCACCAGACGTTAATCCCAGCCAAGATGAGATCATCAGCATACAGGCTTTGCTTTCACTGAAATATGACCTCGTCAGTCCTGAAGTGTTGAATTTTCAGCCATCATCGTAGGAAGCTTGGGTGCTAGCTAGCCACGCCCTACATCTCTTGTCATTTTAGCACAGTGGAGAGTTTGGTCTTTGTGAGGGTCTGTTACGTAATGTTAATATGCTGTTTAACGCAGGAATCTCAGTTTTCCTACAGCATTGCACAGTGTCCTCTGTGAGTTGTGTTTTGGGGTCTAGGTGTGTCTCTCTGTGTAAGTGTGTGCTTTCCTGTGACACTGAGTAGTTTATTTCCAGTAGTGATCACTGGCATGGTCCTGTCAGTAAGTGGAGGCACTTAAGCTAATCAATCCTGTAGTTTCAGAATGCTGGCAGGATGTGTGTGTGTGTGTGTGTGTGTGTGTGTGTGTGTGTGTGTGTGTGTGTGTGTGTGTGTGTGTCTCTGCCTGGGAGAGCAGCCTGCTTTCACTCCTGTCTCCAGCCGGGACCATCTCTGATAGCAGGAGTGGGAGGCAACTCGCCAGCATGTGTGTGTGTGTGTGTGTGTGTGTATGTGTGTTTGTGGGGAGGCCGGTCCGTAGGGCGGGGCCTAACACACTCCTTATTAGGACAAGGGCTGGTCACATGAGGCCTCGGTCTCCGAGAGACAGGGGCAAAACGGAGAACTTCGCAGAGCAGAGCTGCGAGAGAAAGAGTGTGTGTGTGTGAGAGAGACAGGGAAAGAGAGAGAGAGAGAGAGAGAGAGAGAGAGAGTGTGTGTGTGAGAGAGACAGGGAAAGAGAGAGAGAGAGAGTGTGTATGTGTGTGTACGCACCAAGCCAAACAAGAAGCACAGGCAGGGAGAGATAAGGGGGTCTGCAGCGAGGGGGAGGTGTGTGAGACGTGGTCACACTCTCACACACACTTACACACACACACACACTGAATATCCAGAGTGAGGCGTAGCCTAGGTGGTATGAAAATGCCCACCAGCTTCACAGTGGTCCCGGTGGAGGATGGAGCGAAGTCGTCGCTTGACGACGCGGACGACAACAACGTTCTGCGCGAGGAGGACGAGGACGGCCCAGGTGAGCTCCGCTCTGCTTTTCAGGAACGTCGGGAACGTTGGGAATGCTGGCTCCCACGTGCGGCAGGGCAGAGTCATAGCTGCAGCCACCCAGGGTTGGAAGTGGAACTTTGTCAGATGTGAATCTAGCAGCTGCTGACAGATAAATGGTTAAATCCACTCAATAGTAGATCGTTATGTTGTGTCTGAAATCTACCAGCCACTCTCATATTTTACCAGCTTTTGGCTGGTGGCTGGTGCTGCCGCGGGTAGAGACCACCGGACTCGACCGGACTCGATTCACACTCCTCGGCCGGCAGCCTGCTGTTGCTTCTCGCAGTCCTCGTTTGTTTTTCTTTTCTGCATTTGTATCTGACAGCAAACAAGGGTCACGCCTTTCGGGCAGTGTGTGGGGGTTTTACACACTTGTGTGAAGGAAGGAAGGGGCCTCGCGAAAGGAGTTTCTATTGGGCTTCTCTTCCTCCCTCTCTCTCTCTCTCTCTCTTTCTGTCTCTCTCTCGTTTGCCTTCTATTTCTTTCTTTCTCTCTGTCTTACTTTCTTCATCTCGTTCTTTCTGCCACTGTCTTTGCTTGTCTCTAGCTGAATGACTGTAATTTTCCTGTAGTTCCTCTCCACCTCCTATTTCCTCCTCTACTTCAGTTATTCTCCACCCTCCTCCGCAAAGCAACAGTGACTAATCAACGTGGCTAGCGTCCCTCTGATGGACGGGCTAATTAATCACAGTCATTGTCATTGTTCGTCTGACTCGTCTGCTATTGTATCTGTCACCTCAGTCGGTTTATCGTAAGCCTGCCCCGTCACAGGGCTGTGAAGAACACACACCTCCCTGCCAAATCAATTAGAAGCTATACAGTATGTGGTAATTGGTGGAGGTCATTGAGTGCAGCCTGTGCTGTTTGCAGTGACGGTGCCAAGCGTTAACTAACTCCTGTGCATCAGAGCTGCCAAACAGTTGTTTTTTCCCTCTTTGTTTCATGAGGCCCCGGCCAATCGGCTTGCTTCTTCTAATTGCCTCCACAGCGTGCAATTATGGCCGAGGGTTTTACGAACTCGTTGAGCGTTATGTAAGCTTGCCGAACTGGCATCAGTTCTCGTGCTTTGTGGTGGGATGTTTTCTCCACTTCTCTCTCTCTCTCTCTCTCTCTCTCTCTTTCTTTCTCCGACTCTTTCTCTTGTGCACGCTCTCTCTCTCTTTCTCTCTCTCTCACTCAGACTCTGTTTCTCTCGCTGGATGGAATCAGGTGGTTGGAAGTTATTGATCGGCCCCTTCCTGTTGGCTCGCAGCAGAGGGGAGTTGTCCTCCCGTCTACTTGTTGGTCGGGCTAACCGAGTCCACAGTCCTCTATTGTCCTCGCCACCTTCTAGAACTTTCTCTTTGATCCAACTCCATGCCTGTTGGGTCTGCCTTATTTACAGTAAAAGCATCCCATGGAATCACATCTTTCTTGAATTTCCCCTGGGGATCAATTAAAGTATCTATCTATCTATCTATCTATCTATCTATCTATCTATCTATCTATCTATCTATCTATCTACATGGATGCAAATTACATCCGTTACCATGCAAATTCACCTTCAGATACGTCTGTAAGAAACATCACTCATGTCCTGTACCAAATTAATGACTAAAGGCTCAAATAAAAAGCTCACAATGGTGCATAAAAGTAAATACTGTAGCATCATTGGTTTTTTAAACCTCCAGTCCACAGTTCTGGGGATTGGCAATCAGATGACCCCCCTTCGATGCTCCATGTCCGCCATTTACAGAGCCAGGAACACTGACAATAAGGGACAATAGAGGACTATAGGGTTGGTTCACCTCTGAATGCCCCTTTGAACCTATTGTAGTCCCAGATAGATGCCCCAGTGACGGGGGTTGTGTTATATACAGTGTCTGAGCTCTGGGCCACGCTGTGGAAGTTCTTCCTGCCTCCATCTCTGTGCCTGTGTGTCTGAAAATACAGATGCAGCAGGACTGGAGCACCGAGCGCTCACATCTGTGTCAGATTACCCCTGAACTCCAAGCGCAAGGGAGGGGACGATGAGGAGGAGGAGGGGAGACGAGCGAGAAATTGAATAACAGGGTAGCCATGAGCCAGTTTAGTCGCAGGGTGCACTTTAGCATCCCACGCAATGCTTTTTATAAGGCCATGGCATCGTGTTGGCCCGGCCAAGCTAAACAAGACCAGCTATTTGCTCGCTTGGATCTATCTTTGGAGCCATTATAAACAGAGTCTTTCAAACTGTTTACATTAGATAAAAGGTGCCTCGGACCTTTTGCATAGTTTTTCTGAAGTGCACGATTTGTTTTAGATATGAACTCGGAAATTCAAAGTATGAGCTGATTTTAATATGGGGTTTTGTTGATTTAAGATAAGATTGTAAGTTTATGCAGTGGTAAATGAGGGGTGAAGTAAGGGCAGTGGCTCAGTCATTGAGGTGATGGAGATTAGTTAGTTGGTCAAGGTGCCATCTTGCTGTAGTTTCGACCAATCTGATAGTGAAAAGAGAAAATTCCAACAAGAAAATGATTCATAATTATACAACTACAGCTGAATTGCATTTTGAGCAAGAAACAAAGTTAGATGTCTGTCACTTTGATAGATTGAGATAATGGGCCATTCAAACGTGGTATGTTAAGTTTTGTGAAATTATGTCTGACATTCTCTGCATGTCTTTGCCTGGAGAAGGGAGTCAGTTTAGCCAAACCCATTCATTCCTCCCAGCTGATAAGCCTGGCGGCCCAAGACCCTACTGGTCAGTAGTTCATGACCTTCCCTTTTTCTGTAATTTCTCATCGCACTCCTCTTCTAGGAGTATACCTATTAGCTGTACTATGCCAACTGTAAAGATATAGCTTACACACAATATTAATGATCAGATATGGCATTTAGATATTGGCAGACAATGCCTTGCTCAAAGTGGCAGACAGGTTTTTATTTTGTACAATACTCACCTACTGTATCACTCCACAGAGACAGTTCTCCTCCCTCCCCCCCACACACACACACACACCACACACTCCTCCTGGCTTAATTGATGTGTGTGGTTTTTAACTGGGCTCCTGGCAGTTAAGGTATACTCCCTCAGCCCCAGCAGTCACTGTGGGGGTACATCTGATAGGGCAGGAGTGTGCACGAGGGGGGTACATCTGATAGGGCAGGGGTGTGCACGAGGGGGGTACATCTGATAGGGCAGGGGTGTGCACGAGGGGGGTACATCTGATAGGGCAGGGGTGTGCATGAGGGGTGTACATCTGATAGGGCAGGGGTGTGCATGAGGGGTGTACATCTGATAGGGCAGGAGTGTGCACGAGGGGGGTACATCTGATAGGGCAGGGCTGTGCACGAGGGGGGTACATCTGATAGGGCAGGGGTGTGCACGAGGGGGGTGCATACTGTATGATGGGGCAGGAGTGTGCATGAAGGGTGTGCATACTGTATGATAGGGCAGGAGTGTGCACGAGGGGGGTGCATACTGTATGATAGGGCAGGAGTGTGCACGAGGGGGGTGCATACTGTATGATAGGGCAGGAGTGATAATGGTTAGCATGATCGCATTCCAACCAGGAGTAACCATATCATTAAACACAGCCTCTGAGGAGCTAAAGGCAATCCAACTGCGTTTATTTCTGTGTGTGTGTGAGTCTGTGAGTGTGTGTGTGTTGTTAGGTGTCTATCACCGTAACCTGACTATTCTGTGTGTGTGTGTGTTGTTGTTGTTGTTTACATCTAGCTCATGGCGGTTAAACCTGCTAACAGCCTTCAACTCGTGTGTGTGTGTGTGTGTGTGTGTGTGTGTGTGTCCAGACAGAGGTCCCCATCACACAGCCAGATGGGCCTGTCTCTCCCATTAAAAGACAAAATATGTCTGTATCTGTGTGCGTCTGTCTCTGTGTGCGGATACAAAAGGCCCCCATTCATTCAGAAGAGCCCAGACAGATTCACTGTGTGTGTGTGTGTGTGTGTGTGTGTGTGTGTGTGGCTCTGGGTTCCGTTCTAAGCACGAGGGGTTAAGCCACACTGAGCTCATTCATCATCACACTGTGCTGAAGGGAAGCACTTAGTCAAAACTGGCTTGTTTTTTGTTTCTCTGCTGTATTTTTCTCTGTCCTGCCTGCCCTACTCTCTTCTCTCCTCTCCTCCTCTCTTCCCCTCTCTCCCCCTCTTCCCCTTTCTTCTCTCCTCTGTTCTTATGTTTTCTTCTCTTCGCTCCTCTTCTCTTTTCTTCTCTTCTCTTTTCTTTTCTGCTCTTCCCTTCTATCCTCTTCTCTTCTATCCTCTTCTCTTCTATCCTCTTTTCTTCTCTTCTCTTCTCTTTTCTTCTCTTCTCATCTGAAATGGTTTAAGTTCTTGTTTATTCCGTGTGGGTTTTATTTGACTGCTAACAGTGTTAGTGGTAAGTGGGATGAGGACGCAGGGTGTGTGTGTGTGTGTGTGTGTGTGTGTGTGTGTGTGTGTTCTGAGCACACATGGTTCCCAGGCCTTCGTTGACATCCCCAGTGTTTCAGCGGTGCAGGCTGATAACAGGGAGAGCAGGATTGTGAAACCCACCCTGCAGCAGTGTGTGTGTATGTGTGTGTGTCTATTATGCACATTTTACGAGAGAGAATCACAAGTGGAGCATGACTATTCTGCGTGTGGAATTTGTGGAAATGGGACAGGGAGCAGTTTGTGTGCATGAAGAGATTCACATTTTTCTCAGATTATTGGAAGAAAATCTCCATGGTGCCTTTTCTGATGCCAATCACACATATACATACACATATACATACACACATATACATACGCACATACACACATCTACATACGCATATACACACATCTACATACTCATACACATATACTGTACATACACACATACATGCACACATCTACATATTCATATACATACACACATATACAAATCTTTCAGAATGCTTTCCGTTCTTGAACTGCATCAAATTGCATCGAATCACATTGAATCGTATCGTACTGAATCGTTTTTTAAAACATGTATCTTTTCTTGTATCGAATCGTGCCCATGTATCTAGATGCGAATCGTATCGTCTTTTACATGAGAGATTCACACCCCTAATACACACACATACATACACACATATACATACGCACATAAACATAAACACATACATACACACATAAACATACACACATAAACATACACATATACATACACACATCTACATACTCATACACATATACATACACACATATTCATATACATACACACACATACACACACATATACAGC
Organism: Alosa pseudoharengus; assembly: GCF_046254945.1. Lineage (NCBI taxonomy): Eukaryota > Metazoa > Chordata > Actinopteri > Clupeiformes > Clupeidae > Alosa > Alosa pseudoharengus. The sequence continues at coordinate 13,527,211 of NW_027468650.1, read as the reverse complement.
ACACACATAAACATACACATATGCATACAAACTAGGAGTGTAAAGATTAACCGATACGTATCGGTATCCGTTTTTAACCTGTAAGATACGGCTACATCGATACGTGAAGCCCCGTATCGGAATAAAACTGAAATAAACCTGTCGTTATATCGATTTACTTGTTACAAATCGGTTCAAAACCTTTTCTGCTTGCTCAGACTCTCATTTCCGTTCCAAACAGCTTGTTCATTCCACTTCCGGTTTTGAAACTACACGTGGCACGGATTTGTGGGTAATGCAGTTCGTTTTTGGCTACATTCATTGCCCAAAGTTGTTAAAGGACCTCATTACCCATACATCTACTGCAATTTAAGCACGTGACAACTCGCACTCGGTCGTTGTTTCAAAATCCAGCACAAAATTAAACACAGCAACGATAGTCTGTAGAGTAGCCTTACGTTTGATGAAGGGATTTCCTTAATGTTAAATAATAATTTGGCCCTTGCTGCTAAAACGATGCACAAATTATTAGCCAATAATTTTGTTCATATTCACCCAGACTTGTGGCATTATAGGTTTCTGCATATTAGGTCTACCGTTGAAACAAAATAAGCCCAGAGAGTTCATTGATATGTAGGCCTATTTTATTCTTGTAGGCTATATGAAAAAAGGCCAAGAGTGTCTTAAGCACGGTTTTATTTCGGTATTGTCTCACCTCAACAAGGCTACAGCTCCTTGAAAACAATCAGATATAACTCTATAAAATCTATAAAGTCTATAAAGTATTTTTATGTTGTATTTGGCTGCTGTGTTTGACTGAAATGTAGACTATTATTTTTTCATTTCAATACAGTATATGATACAAACCTCAGTTTAGATAATAATATTCACACATTTTTTTTGCCTAATTGACAACCATGACCATGATAATTGATAATATAAAATGAATGTGCACCTTGAGAAAATGATAAAAAATCTTTCAGAATCCTTTCCATTCTTGAACTGCATCGAATTGCATCGAATCGCATCGCATCGAATCGTTATGAATCGTTTTTTATAAACATGTATCTTTTCTTGTATCGAATCGTGTCCATATATCTAGATGCGAATCGTATCGTCTTTTACATGAGAGATTCACACCCCTAATACAAACATACATACACACATCTACATATTCATATACATACACGCATACATACACACACATACACACACATACACACATATATATATATACATACACACATAACATACACACATACATACTCATATACACACTCACATCTACATACTCATATACAGTCAGAATATGAGTCTGATACTGCTCCATTGGGATGTAATTATGGGGCGTGTTTCAAACGATACGGGGGGGGGGGGGGTGCCTCTGCACTCAATTGGATAGACCTAACCAATCAGAGCAATGAAAAAAGCTTACCTTGAGGTGTAGGAAGAAAACACACAAGCCGACTTCTTCTCCACAAATGCCTTAACATTGTTTTCTGGTCTTTTGTAAAAGTTAGTGCCGTCAATAACTCCTACAACACTTATTAGCGAAATCTAAGAGATACGTAGTAGCTTAGGGTAGGCTATTAGGAAAAAACTGATATCCTATATCCCCTCCGTTTTGAAAAATAATTCAGTTGAACACTGATATGCTACAAATATTTTACACAGCTGGAAAAAGGCTGTCGCAAATCCCTCGAACAGGTGGTCAATCAGAGATTTCAAACGAACGAGGGAACAACATGTCACAATGCAACACGCTGTTTTTCCTTGATGAAAGTGAAACCATGAGTTTTCCCACATCTCAACTTTGGCCAAAGTTTTCAGAAATAATCGTTTTCAGTGATAAAACCTCAATAAATAGGGCATTGGGGCAGCCGTGGCCTACTGGTTAGCGCTTCGAACTTGTAGCCGGAGGGTTGGCCGACCAGTAGGCACGGCTGAAGTGCCCTTGAGCAAGGCACCTAACCCCTCACTGCTCCCCGAGCGCCGCTGTTGTTGCAGGCAGCTCACTGCGCCGGGATTAGTGTGTGCTTCACCTCACTGTTCACTGTGTGCTGAGTGTGTTAATTCACGGATTGGGATAAATGCAGAGACCAAATTTCCCACACTGGATTAAAAGAGTATATATACTTATACTTATACTTATACTTATACTAAATAATATGCGTTTTCCATATGGGGTCTTAAAGGAACACGCCACCCAATGTCAGTAGTAATATATGTTCTTACCTTAACTTTCACGAGTTGAGTCATACCTCTCCCGTGTCCGTACGTGCACTCAAACGCTCTGGTGCGCGGCTGGACTGTGTTAGCATGTTGCTATGCTAGCGGGCTTTGACGGCAACTAAGCGTAGAAGTAATCAAAAACATCCACGTTTTACCGACTTAAATACAGTTGCACGAGTAGTTGATAGAAATGCTACGGCCACGCAACGTGAAACGTGGCGATTTTCCAAGCGAATAAACCGGAGAACTACAATGTGTGGCGCAATAGCACTTGGGAGTACTTCGACCTAGCGTAGTAGTATTGTTAACACCTAATTGTAGATCCTATCCACCACAGAGTTTAGAATCCATGCTGGATCGACCCTCAGCCTCTCCCTCCCCTCTGAGCGAGAGAGAGGCACACACACTAGAGATGCACTGATGGGCTATTATTTCAACCATAACTGCATAGCAAAACTTATCATCCATCAGCCATCCATCAACACCAAAGTTTTTTGACCAATTTTCGAAACGGCACCCGCCCACCATCCGCTGGTTGTTTTAATGTAGGGGAGAACTGGTACAATTGTAACAGCGGTACAAATGTAACAGTGTTTAATTCTCAAGATATGGTGTAGCTACGGAAACGTAAACAGACACATATCATGTAATTATGTATAGGCCTAATCTTACAGCCATCCACATATGAATGGTCTACTATAAATACGACCAGAGATATTAAGCAAAAAGGTGCAAAATTCAAGCATCGCGATTTATTTATTTTTAACCGCAACTGTTTGTTTAAGTTTGCTTTGTGAAATTTGAGCGTGTGGACTTCAATCACATGTCATTCATATCTTCAGTCCCTCTGTTTCAAGTTAACATGAGTCCTATTTGATTTATGTAGTCACAGCACATGCAATTAAATGAAAATAAAAACATGACCTGTGCGGGTCAGTTGTAACACCAGTCTCTATGGCAAGATGAACTGATTTTATCGCGAATGCACGAACATTCTCATTGCGAGTTATGGATTATGATTTTTGTGCCGCCATCACCCAATTAAAGTTAACACAGCAACTTGAAATATCACTGTTGGACCAAATGCTTCAGACATGTAAGAAATAAGCAGTTTATCAACTATATTTACTGGTTTTATCAAGTGGATATGGCCAAAATAAGCATATTTAAAGGTTATTGTGAGCTAGCATAACACCGTAATATGGTCTGCAATGGCTAATCAATAATGCAATAAATTAGCTTTAACAGTCATACATTTGGACTTTTTTTCTTGATTTTATATGAAAACAGATGCTCTTTGTTTAACACAGCACTGTTTTGTGTTAAAATATGTTATAGGATTCACGATTTTAGTGTTACATTCATGATGCTACTGTTACAACTGTACCGCACTTTTTTATGGCTGTTAAGTTAAATTATTGACAAACTATAACATCTTTTTTAAATTCTGTTTCAACTTTCATGGAGTAGACATGTACGACTCTGTTCTGGTCAAATTTCACAACTCTCAAGTCTATCGTCTTTGTGTAAATCGAGTTTGAATTGGAAAAATAAAAAAGTGTTACAATTGTGCCGGTTCTCCCCTAGGCTATATGGGTGATGCAGCGCTGCTGACGTGAGGCTAGAAAGCCCTTGCCTGTTCTAGGAAGACTGATCCAATGCAGCAAATATATTAAAAGGCTAAAGTCGTACATTGGCTATGTTGTAGCCTATCCCCAGAATATCAGCAGCAAACTCAGTCTCTGTCTCGCAAAACAGTCTCCAATTAAAACGCACATCGGCCTGTTGCCTTTTCTGCCAGCTTGTGAAAATATATCGTCCAAAATGCTTGATTGCATTGCATTCTCCACATTTTTAGCTACATTTTCATGTACCACATCAGCATTTTTGAGTGAATCTTTTGTAAATTGCTTTACAATTACCGTCGGGCCTATAGGCCTATTGCCTGGCTTGCCTCAGCTTCGGTCACGTCCTTTTACAATTTTATCATTGTAATAAAAAACACAATTTGCCACATAATTTCAACATGCTCCTGGCCTACTAATTAATGCCTATTGTACTTTATTTTTTGCAAAAAGAAATAAATCCTTGATAAAATAACAAGTCATTCACATTATAGGCTACTTTACACACTGTTATGTCAGGGTGACTGAAAGCCTGTTCTGAAGACTCCCATTCATTTTGACTGCACGAGCGCTCTTTTTCAGACAGACAGCGCAATTCATTTTAAAGCAATTTACAAAAGATTCACTGAACAAAAATGCTGATGTGGTACATGAAAATGTAGCTAAAAATGTGGAGAATGCAATGCAATCAAGCATTTGGACGATATATTGTCACAAGCTGGCAGTATAGGTAACAGGCCGATGTGCGTTTTATTTGGAGACTGTTTTGCGAGACAGAGACTGAGTTTGCTGCTGATATTCTGGGGATAGGCTACAACATAGCCAATGTACGACTTTAGCCTTTTAATATATTTGCTGCATTGGATCAGTCTTCCTAGAACAGGCAAGGGCTTTCTAGCCTCACGTCAGCAGCGCATCACCCCCTACATTAAAATAACCAGCGGATGGTGGGCGGGTGCCGTTTCGAAGATTGGTCAAAAAACTTTGGTGTTGATGGATGGCTGATGGATGATAAGTTTTGCTATGCAGTTATGGTTGAAATAATAGCCCATCAGCGCATCTCTAGTGTGTGTGCCTCTCTCTCGCTCAGAGGGGAGGGAGAGGCTGAGAATCGATCCAGCATGGATTCTAAACTCTGTGGTGTATAGGATCTACAATTAGGTGTTAACAATACTACTACGCTAGGTCGAAGTACTCCCAAGTGCTATTGCGCCACACATTGTAGTTCTCCGGTTTATTCGCTTGGAAAAACGCCACGTTTCATGTTGCGTGGCCGTAGCATTTCTATCAACTACTCGTGCAACTGTATTTAAGTCGGTAAAACGTGGATGTTTTTGATTACTTCTACGCTTAGTTGCCGTCAAAGCCCGCTAGCATAGCAACATGCTAACACAGTCCAGCCGCGCATCAGAGCGTTTGAGTGCACGTATGGACACGGGAGAGGTATGACTCAACTCGTGAAAGTTAAGGTAAGAACATATATTACTACTGACATTGGGTGGCGTGTTCCTTTAAAAGCCATGTCTCCTTCTAGCCACAGTGTTTTTGTTTCAAACATAGGCCTAATCTAAGCGTGCTC
>NW_027468650.1:13514296-13519296 GCF_046254945.1 Alosa pseudoharengus | reverse complement strand
TTTTATTGACGTGATGTAAAGAGCCTACAAAACTGACGATATTAGTGTGACGGTGGTAGCGTAGTGGCTAAGGAGCAGGGCTAGCATGCAGTAGCCTGAACAGTTGTGGCTTCAATTCCCGGCCTCACCGTTGTGTCCTTGAGCGAGGCACGTAACCCCAAGTTGCTTCTGGGACAGTGTAGTAAGTAATAGAACTGACATATGTAGGTCACTTTGAATGAAAAGTGTCTTGCTGAATGAACGTACGGTATGCAGATGTAGTGTAGTATTTGGAGAAGAAAAGGGAAAATAACAGCCTCCAGCCCCGTGAGAGGCGTTGGGTGTGATTAGCTCTGGGATTAAGCTTTAAAAGGTGTCTGGTTCCAGGTTGATTGTGTACAGATGGCTGCTGTGTGTTTTGAGTGTGCAGGATGTAAACTGCTTCACACACCTCATTCTAGTTAATGAGGGCTAACAGTTAGCAGGAAGTGTCATAAAACTCTCTCTCTCTCTCTCGGCCTCTCTCTCTCTTTGCCTCTCTCTCTCTTTCCCTCTCTCTCTCGGCCTCTCTCTCTCTTTGCCTCTCTCTCTCTCTGTCTCTCTCTCCCTCTGTCTCTCTCTCCCTCTCTTTCCATCTCCCTCTCTTTCCATCTTCTCTCTGTCTGTCTCTCTGTCTGTCTCTCTCTTTTTCCCTCTGAGCTGTACTGTATATCACTGTATACACTCTTCCTCCCCCACCCCTCATCTGGAGGAGAGGAACTCCTTCACTCTTGCGCCCCCTCCCCTATAAAACACACAGACAAACACACACACACACACCTCATCTGGAGGAGAGGAACTCCTTTTCTCTTACTCCCCCTCTGTCTCTCCCTCTCACCCCCTCCTCACCTCTCTCTCTCTCTCTGTCTCTCTCTCTGTCTGTCTGTCTTTCTTTTCTCTCCACCCCTCTGTGTGTCTCAGCTTGAAACAGCTCTCTCTCTCCTCCTCCTCTGCTTATCTTGGAGGCCCCATCGTGACCCAGACCTCGGCAGGTTCACGGAGTTCATGTGTGCCTGCCCTCCCAGCGTTTGTTACCACACACTCTCACCACAGCCAGGGCTGCACATCTACAGCACGCTTGTTTATGAGACAGCAAGCCCGGGCCGAGTTCCTCTTGGACATTCAAATATGTGGCCTGTACATACAAGGACTGTAAATTATATCAGTGAATTGCTTTGTACTGGTACAGTGTGGCAGGCGTGCTGGCAATCTATGGTGCCCTAAGTGTATGCAGTAGCTACACTGTTGTACATGGTCAGGCTGTTAATATACATAATTATATGTATAGAAATTATACTCTAAATGTTGTGTACAATGGACGTGTAATCAAATGAATCCGCTCACTGTTAGTGGTCTCTGGTTTAGGGGTGCATGGCATGATGACCTGACCTTTCCTGACTGTACAAGTTAAATAGCTTTGTTATCTTAGTACATGCAGTCTGTGTGCTGTTTCTTTTGAAAGACTGTTTTCCATATAACAAATAAATAATTAAATAAATAAAACAGCACCTTGCCACCAGCTGTTGAAGTAGCCTAGTCCCTTCCTGTTGAGCATTCTTCATAAGCAGACAGTTGGACTGAGGAAGAAAGGACAGACTGTTGTCAATGAAGGTGCTCAGTTCCTCAATGTGTGAGCCTAGTTGGTATTTTTTGAAAAGCAGCTCAGTGTTTCATGGTTGTAAGTGTACTGTTTGTGTTATTTCAGTCATATCTTGCTCACAGTGGGACCAGGTGGGTTTATATTATCCAACAGTTTGTTTGCAGATTCAAGGTCCACTGGAATCGCCACGCAACCACCGTCTCTGTCTGAGTGCGTGTTCCCAGGGCTGTGTGTTGGTGCGTTTGTGTGTTTTTATTTGCATGAGTGTTAAGCTGATTCATTAGTGCCGTTACATCAGGAGGAAATTGCTTCCTCTTCTTTATAGGTCTGAGAGAGAGAGATAGAGAGGCTGAGAGAGAGAGAGAGGAGAGGCAGAGAGAGAGAAAGAGAGAGAGAGAGAGTTACAGGTGCCAGGTTTACCCACAGGAGCAGGAGCATACCTGGATCGCGGCGGAGATAAATAAGACACAAAAAATAATTATCAGAGACCATCATCAGCAACATGATCTGGGCTGAGTAGACAGTGTTTTTTTTTTTTTCTCTGTGAGATTGCTGTCGACCACCCTCTTGTGCTGCTAAGTTTATTTATCTCCTCCTCACTGCAGCCCTGTTGTTTTGCAGTCATTGGGTCTGTTCATTATACATTGTTTTAAAATCACTACAGCTGGTGTCAATTAGGCTGTGGTCGGACTTGGAGCAGGGGAGTAGGGAGAGAAAGAGGGGAGAGGGTTTTTTACGCCTGCTCTGCATCACAGTGCCCCCCTCTGGAGAGGTTTGGTATTGTTTTGAGTTCATTTGTTGTAACCTTCATTCTCACGTCAGATTTGCCAGATCTATGCATTTATTCAATTTGTATTTGCTTGTTTGTTGATACAGACCATTTTTTTTATTACCTCATAATAATAGAACTTGTATGATAGAACATTCTCGTTTGTGTGTCTATGTTTTGTCAAACTGAAAGTAGACAAATAAATCATACAAGTCTTGCTGTTATCAAAATTATGGAAGTGTTCTATCATATGAGTCACAGGAACAAATTCCACTGACTGTGTCGAAGAACTGAGGAAGTCTGATCAGTAAAATTCAGTTTATACAGTAGGTGACTGAAACCTCCCATGAAGCAATATCAGGTCACAAGTTATCACCACACTAATGATGACATCATTCCCAATCTAATAGCTTTTTAACGAGTTACCTTAAGCAGTCATTTATCGAACAGTTATATATATATATATAAATAAATATTGTATAAGATATATAAAATATTGTAAGAGAAAGAATGTTAGAATGTAGAGCATCTTTTCTAAGGAACTGTTCAGAGAAAATCAATATTGCAGGAGACAAACGAAATATACTTTGGCAGTGACTGAGTGACAAAGATGTTTTTACTTTTCTTTAGGAAAGACATGATCTATGGTGTGGAGAGAGAGAAACAGAAAGAGAGAGAGAGAAATCTACGGTGTAGGCTGACACACAGAGAGAGAGAGAGAGAAAGAGAGAGAGAGAGAGAGAGAGAGAGAGAGAGAGAGAAAGAGAGAGAGGCTGAGATAAATCCACTGTGTAAGCTGACACACACACACACACACACACACACACACACACACAAGCTCCAGCTCCTGTAGCCGTGCACAGTGCTGTGTGTCTGTATGCTCAGGTCCACGCTCAGCTCTTTAGATTTGTGTCAGGATTTGACCCCGCCTCTTGGCTCACACACGCCCACACACACTTCCCCCCGCACTCACACCCGCCCCCTCACACACACACACACACACACACACACACACGCTGAATCCTGGAGCTCCTGTTATGTAACCAGAGCTGTGTTTCACCTGAAGGCTTTGCTCAGCTTAAAAGCTCTCGAAGTCCCACAGTCCTGACTGACATTTCTAACTCACCGCAGCGCACACCTGCTGCTTCCCACCAAAAATCAACATTTAGAAACATTTAACGCTCACATTCAGAGGGGTGCTTAAAACTCAGAAGTCATCACATTTGAATTAGACCACATTAGACTTACAGTAAACCAGGTATTTACAACAAACCGAATTGTTTCGGCAGTATTGTCAACAGCTGTTTTTAAAAAAAAAAAATTAAAACAGTTAAAAACAGAAGAGTTCAGAGCTGGAACAGACCTGACAGTACAAAACAGAGGCAGCTTTCATAACCCTAAAGCCAGCCCAGCCCAGAACACGCAGTCCAAGTCCTCAGTCTGTGAGGGTGATGTCAGTCCGACTGCCCAGCTTGTGTACACAAGCAGCCAAAACCGAAGAGCATGCAGCAATCTGTTGATATCTCGCCAAGTGTCCTCTGCATATAGACGCTGACATGAGCGCGCCTACATTTTTTTTGTCACTTGCCCCACGCACACAAGCGCTGACATTTGTAACTGACCAGCGTTTCATAAACAATGGATGGTATTAAGCGGTGCGGACAAAAACGGCGCTAAATTCTAATGGACACAGTGGCGGCGGCGAAGTTTGACGCAGGTCAGCAGAGTTGTATTGAAAACAATGGAATGGAATATAATCAAATGTCAAAATCCGAGTGCGTCGTATTGATGTCGCCGCCTATGTCATGTCAGGCCAAGACCTGGCCCACATCTGCTGTAATAAACGCTATTTAACGAGCATGATGTATTAGGCACTTAGCTTTTTGAGTGTGTGGAGTCTGTGGCTGTTTAATACCCACATGACTGCGACCAACCAAAGTTGTATACATGTCTTTCCTATGCACCGTACTGTCTGTGCGTATACAAGTGGTAAATTAAAATTCCTTGAATCTTCCAGTTCTTCTGTGTGAATCGAGGCTATGAGAATTCAAAATTGAGGTCTCTACCTCAAAGTCTGATATAACCCATAGTGACTGCCCTCGCTCCTTAAAGCAGTGAATGAACAGGGTGTAGCCTAGGCATCAACAGTTAGTGCAGTGAAACGTTTTGTCTGGTTTGCTTTATATAAGGAGCAGATTTGTCTAATCCCATTAAGTCATTACTGGCCGGTCAGTCCACATGGCGTGGACGTTACTAATTGATCCGCAATTGATCTCTTATGCTAGCGGCGTTGCAGCTATGTCACATGCCATACTTTGTGCCATTATACCTGAGGCGTCCGGGGTTTCCTCGTTAAGAGCATATTTTGGGAGGATCAATTCGCAGTTCAAGTATCAACCAGTGTGATCTGCCAAAATCCTCTGTGCCATTTCCTTTTTGTCTATATCAGTGATAAAAAATGACCCAGAGAACATGGAATGGTGTCATCTAAGCAAGTTTTTAGCACATTTATTTAGTGTTTTTAACAAGTTTGTATTTAGCACATTTATTTAGTGTTTTTAAGAACATATAGCTATTTTTTCGTCCATATACAGTAATAGAGAAACATTGCTT
>NW_027468650.1:13491796-13506796 GCF_046254945.1 Alosa pseudoharengus | reverse complement strand
TAGGCTGTAACAATGCCGGTGTGTAACACTAGTGTGTGTATAAAGGTATCTATGCAAGGACATGAGGGATTTGTCCAGTCACTACTCTAAGGCTTAAGGTGGAAGCCTCTTACAGCAGGCAACGGATGAAGCAGTAAAAGTTACCAGCGTAATGCCACTACTGTAGATGACTCGGGCACTTCATTTAAAGAGAAATTTTGGGGCAAGTTGAAGTGGCGTTTTGCATGGTTGCAATTGGATATGGGAATAAGCATCAGCCACCAGCCAAATGATGGTAAAATACAAAAGTGGCTGGCAGATTTCAGACAATTCACACAAAGGAATAATTAAATTTTCAGTGGCTGGTGAATTTGCCCAAAAATCTGCCAGTGACATTTTCAAAATGTAATGTCCACCCCAAGTTGCAGAAGGGTTTGGCTTCTAGCCTATATACTGTATAGTAACAGGTTCAGGACAACCTTAGTTGGTTCCCAAATGAATGATCCCTAAATACACATTAAAAGATTCTGCACGGTTTTAGGGAATATTGAAGCTGAATTTAAGATCCTTTAAATGTAATGCTTTTAGTCTTTTATTTGTATTTCTGTAAGGAATGGAAGCAGTTTGTTCCCCAGTGACCTTGACCCTGTCATTTCCCGGCTCTTGTTTGACCTTCAGCAGCTCTCTCAATCGATTCTTGTGGCAGGTGTTCGATACGCAACTCTGGGTCACGTGACCCCTATTTTACTCTACATGCCTTGTGTTTGTGGAGCGACTGTGTTACCTGTCCATTTTTCATTTTGACGCCCATGTTAGCAGGTCGGCGCATTGGTATTGCCTGCCTGCATGTGAGAGGCACTGAAAGGTGGCTTGCTTTCCACACACTCCACGTCAAAACATTTGCTTTCCTCACTGTGCCCCTGAGAGAACGTCAAAGTGTCCGACCCGAGTCGCAGTAGCATGCCGGAATGTTCCCCGGAGCGGCTGCGGAGTTCCTGGCCGTTGTGGGGGAAATGCCAGTGAGAACGATGCCCAGATGTGTGTGTGTGTGTGTGTGTGTGTGTGTGTGTGTGTGTGTGTGTGTGTGTGTGTGTGTGTGTGTGTGTGTGTGTGTGTGTGTGTGTGTGTGTGTGTGTGTGTGTGTGTGTGTGTGTGTGTGTGTGTGTGTGTGTGTGTGTGTGTGTGTGTGTGCGTGCGTGCATGTGTGCGCGTGTGTGTCTGTGTGTATGTGTGCATATGTGTGTGTGTGTATTTGTGTCAGTGTTTATGTGTGTGTGTGTGTGTGTGTGTGTGTGTGTGTGTGCACGTGTCTGCGTGCGTGCGCGCTATCTGACAGGCCAAAGGGAAATCAGAGTCATATGTGGACCCAGACGAATTATAGTAGTATCATAACAGGCCAGATCTGTGTCAAAGATTGCTGTCTGAGTACATACAGTATGTGAATTTCTAGTCTTGTGATATTGGCGCCTATGAGCAGAATGATGTGAAGTGTAAAGTGCCATATTTAGGGGTGATGTGTGAGTTGCAATGGTTGTGTAATTGCATTATGGGAAATGCTGGATCGTGTTGTGCTGTGAAGTTTAGTTTAAGTCACTAAAATCACTGATGCTCACCCCAAGTGTGTTCTTCTCTGAAAAATAAAACAAGTCAGATTTTATTTGTTCCTATATAAAGCTTTGGTCAAAGGCTGGGCTTGCAGTTCTTTTGAAGTCACAAATTTGAGATTTTAAACAATCCTTGGAAAACGCAAATTTAATTAGACACTTAAAAGGCAACCATGTTTTGACCATTTTGACCATAAGCTGCTACACCCACATTCTCTCTCTCTTTCTTTCTTTCTCTGTCACACACACACACACACTACTGTGGCTTTTTTATTGATTTATTTTGGTCTGACTTATTTTATTGATTTATTTTGGTCTGACTTATTTTATTGATTTATTTTGGTCTGACTTATTTTATTGATTTATTTTGGTCTGACTTATTTTATTGATTTATTTTACTAGGCCACTTACACAACCATCAGTCTTCAGATCACCAGTAAGCCTTGGTCTTTCAGTTTGGTTCCATGTAAATTTCAGCACGCATTGGTTAAGTCCGGATATTTATTACGTCATGAAAAGTCATTAACATTCTGGCCTGTAGTGTACAACCATCCGCAGCCTTTTACTGCTCTGACCAGGACAAGTGAGCAGAAAGCATTGATTTTCTCTGTGACCCAATTTAAAGCGGATCAATCCGGAGCAATGGAAGTGGGATTGTGGACTCTAGAACATTCCATGTTTTGCTTGAAAAGAACCGTGTGCGTGCAGCATGTGTTCTCCCTTTGTATGACGCGTGTAGTGTGGGATGTCGATGGTGTCAGCCATGTCTCATAATAACCTTCCTCTCTCTCCCATTGTGCTTTCAGGTGATGGCAACCCGAAGGAGAGCAGCCCGTTTATCAACAACACAGACAATGACAAAGGCACACTGTACGACGGCAAAAACATGGCCTTGTTTGAGGTAAACACACGGACATACACATGCACACACACAAACACACACAAACACATTAGGGCTGTCAAAATAACTGATTAATTTTGATTAATTAATTTGAGAAAAAATAACTGATTAAAAAAATAGCGCAGATTAATCGATTCCGTATGACCTTTCTAGTTAGCCGTATAGCCGTTCTAGTCAGTAACCATTAGATTGTAAAATGAAGGAGAGAGAAGAAAATGTGCTGCCTAGATCATTGATTAGAACATTTACTTTGAAAAAAACAGCCTGATGGTGTTGATAAAAATAAAGTGTTGATTAAAATAAAGTCCTCTGTAGTGTCTGCAGCAAGGAATTTGCATATTACCGAAGTTCGTCAACTCTAAAGTCGCACATCAATGCAAAGACATTGTTGATATTGAGGGGAGTGTTAGTTTATTTTCATTGTGTTATATCTGGTCTGAAATGCCTTGTATGTGAAAAAAAAACTTCTTCCCGAAGTACTTTTGAATTTATTTCCTCAGCATATTAAGTCATATCATAGATTATTATGGCCATTATTTGAACAGTGAAAATAATAATAAAAGAGTTTTTGAACTTTAATGTCACTAATGCTGATTATTCAATGATTCATTTGAATTTAAATATTTAAAATACTTTCACAGCAAAAATTATATATGCGATTAATTTAGATTAATTAATCACAGAGTATGTAATTAATTCGATTAATTTTTTTAATCGATTGACAGCCCTAACACACACACATATATATACATACACACATGCCACCATTAAGAGAGACGGTCGGTCACAGGCAGCAGAGTGCCTAAGAGAGATGGTATGGCTGGTCAGTCATGGAGCGCTTGTGACAGATGGAGTGGTAGAGGTGGATGTTGTGCTTCTGATAGTCTGAGAGGCCCTCTCTGGACTCTTGGAGATCTTCCCTGCTGGTTTTGTTTTTGGCTCCCACTTCCACAGCCTCTGCAAGACGGCAAACCACCGCTCGTCTCATTTGTAGTTTTTTTGTTGCATTTTGAGTAACATAATTTGCCCGCAGCTTGGTCTATTTTCGTTCCTGTGAATGTCTAAGCTGCTATTACATGGGCATCCTTTTTACTATATATTTATACATACACACACACACACACACACACACACACACACACACACGCATATATATATATATACTTATTACTTATAGCCTTCAGTTGGAAAAAAAGCCTGTCATTTTACAAAATACATTCTAAGTTTTGATTTAACGAATGAGCATAGTGTGGAAAAGTGTGTTTTTTCAAGAAGTCAAGCGGACCAAAACATGCCTTTAAAAAAAACAAAAAAAAAACACACACACGTACACGTCTATTTCTTAAGGCGGAAATCATTGGTGTCTGTTGAATGAACGTGTCCTGTGGCTCTTGTTTGTGTGTTGCAGGAGGAGATGGACAGTAACCCCATGGTGTCGTCGCTCCTCAGCAAGTTGGCCAACTACACCAACCTCACGCAGGGGGTCAGAGAGCACGAGGAGGCCGACGACGACGAGGGAGCCAAGAAGAAAGCTGTCAAGGTGACGAGCTTACTGTCCAACACTGGCCTACATTCTGACAAACACCCTCCTGGACTGTTAACCATCAGCAGCGATTGAAACGTTACCGCTGGCAAACACTCGCGTTCAGGAAGTCGCCCTCGTGTGAAGTTCATGCCAGAGCCGTTCAGTTAGACATTTTTGGCTGTTGTGCCAACTTGTTAGTTCAAAAGACATGCCATCATTGAAGTGCCCTCTATATGTTACCACATAAAACCAGTTCTGATAGCTGAAACAAGCCAAAGCTGGATATGAGTAGAGGCTGCTCAGAGCTAGGTCCAGATATTTCACCCGCATTAGGATGACATAAACCACTAGGCACAGATCATGATGAAACCTCGCGTAGTGTTGCGTAGATGCAAATATCCTGACCTGTTTGTGCTAGCATTAGTTCAAAGAGGCTCTGTGATTGAACTGCCCTGTGATTGAACTGAGCATACATCGCTATCTACATACCTCTGTGCATTTCTCTGATCTTGTACTCTTTTGCAAGCCATACATTGCATAATAGACTTCCTGACCAGGGTGACCATGTTCTCTGCACTTTGATCGCCCACGCAAATATTTTATTTTTCTGCCTGCCTCAAAAGTTGACGTTCTCAGGGCGGGAGAAACTTGTTGGCGATCTGTGAACTTCCCTTGCCAGCATCAAGGGGCCAGAGAACACCGACGAGCACATTCCTTACGTTCCGCTTCATGGTTGGCCTTTCGGCACCAGCGGAAAGTAACCGGAAATGGAAATCATTCCAGGAATTTGTCATGACAAAGAATTGTCCCATCTCCACAACCCCTTTGAGGAAACGTTTTGGAACTAGAAAGTTGTTTTCAAACCTTAGTTCTTGGAAAAAAATAATCCTTTTGCTTGTTAGACTGAGAGTACTCTTTCAACTAATCAGCACCCTTTGGGGCTACAGTATGAAAAGCCACTAGTAGTGAACACGACCTAATGAAATACTTGCTCCTCTGGCCGTTGTCAGGCCTTAATTCAGGACCCATGGGGAGATGTAGCCCAGTAAGTTAGATAATGGAGTAAAAGAGATTTCCATAGTCCTTGATGTTGCCTGTGGCACTAGGTTTTGGTGAACTGGCTTGTCTACCTCAGTGATGCGGATAAGGCTATAGAGTATGAGTATTTAGACTTTAGGCTATAGACGCTCTGGTATGCATTGAACTTGTTGTTGCCGGACAGATGATTGATTTCCCCTTCGTTAGCCTACTTCCTGAGGGCACTATCTCTCCTCATGTCCCTCCTCTCCTCTGATAAGGCTTCTCCGCAGTGCATGATGCTCTTGGGGTTGCTGTCGCGTGTATTTATTGGAAAGCTGTTTTGGCGAGGACCTGTTTTTGCTACAGTGGTGAGGGGGAGGGGTGGAGGATATTCATTTTGATGCGTCTCGCAGACGAGTTATTGAGCACGAGGCAAAGCAGTCATTAATTAGCTTGGACACTAAATACATCGGTTCGATCACTACAGACGAATATCCTGTTGTTTATTATTGTTGGAAATGCACTGAAAAGCATCTTAGTGTTCTTATTGCCACTATCGATTGATGCAGTACTCATAGAATAACAAAATGTCGTTTTGCTTTTTTGTAAGTTATTTGTGGGATGAAAAGTGTCCAGTAATTTTAAGTAAAAGTGTAAGAATCATGAAAAGCACAATCACTCTTTGCTTACATATAATATATTAAATGTGTATTGATAGTGCTGTATTGAGAATAATAATCATAATAATTATTATGTATATAAACATATTTTTTTCCATAGCTTTATATATGTTTTAGATGGATGGGAATGTTTTGATAGACAATAATGATTTGAAACACACATCTTGATCTCTATGGTATTAGATGTTTTGATAGACAATAATGATTTGAAACACACATCTTGATCTCTATGGTATTAGATGTTTTGATAGACAATAATGATTTGAAACACACATCTTGATCTCTATGGTATTAGATGTTTTTGGGTCGTGTTAACTTTCCGGTTGTTTCCGTTTGTCTTCCCTGTCTCCAGAGCCCGCAGATGGGCACGTTCATCGGCGTGTACCTGCCGTGCCTGCAGAACATTCTAGGGGTCATCCTCTTCCTGAGAATGACCTGGATCGTCGGCACCGCCGGCATCCTCGAGTCCTTCATCATCGTGGCCATGTGCTGCTCCTGTGTGAGTACCTGGTGCGAGACACACACACACACACACACACACACACACACACACACACACACACACACACACACACACACACACCAACACCACTCAAGCCATTTAATATTCAACAGCTCCTGCAATCTAATACCCCATTCAATTCATGTACCTTTACTACTGTATCGTTGATGCAGAGTTTGTCTTAATTAGATATGTTTTTGGATAGGTTTTGTATGCTCATATGATCATGTACTGTATAAGTTAAAGAATGTCTGCACTTGTTAGAATGTGTATTCGATCCTCTGTCTGTGTGTGTGTGTGTGTGTGAGTGTGCGTGCGCGTGTGTGTGTGTTTACAGTATGTACTGTGCTCTTATCAATCACTCCCTACGAGAGTCAATGAATTTGTCATTGGCCACCGCTCCCTGGCTCCAAGTTTAGCCCAGATCATTTCTGAGACAGTGCCACCTGCGCTTGCCAGGACCTGGCTGGCAGCTTGCTGTGTCATCAACGTCAACGCCAGCGTCAGCGTTGATCTGCCCGGTCCACTCTCTTATTTATAACCCCGTCCAAACAATGACACAACCGCAGAGTTCGCGCTCCATTACGCTCCCTTCCTCTGATGTAATTTGTCATGTGACCACTTTATTTCAGTTCATTTTGGTTCACTTTAATTCCGTCAGTTCAATCAATTCAATTCCCCTTGCAAGGGAGTTAAGATGTCTTTCAAATAGATGTGTGTAACAACACACATTAGCGAACACACATCGTATACAAGTGACAGATACACAAACAGACAAATTAAACGCAGGGCAGAGAGGAAGAGGTAATCTTCTGTTCAGAGAGGGACAGATGTGGGCCTGGTGTGTGTGTGTGTGTGTGCTTGTGTGTGCGTGCTTGTGTGTGTGTGTGTGTGTGTGTGTGTGTGTGTGTGTGTGTGTGTGTGCGTGCTTGTGTGTGTGTGTGTGTGTGTGTGCTTGTGTGTGTGTGCTTGTGTGTGTGTGTGTGCGTGCTTGTGTGTGTGTGTGTGTGTGTGCTTGTGTGTGTGTGCTTGTGTGTGTGTGTGTGTGTGTGTGTGTGCTTGTGTGTGTGTGTGTGTGTGTGTGTGTGTGTGCTTGTGTGTGTGTGTCTGATCGAGTCACGACTGAGGTGGTGAGGACGGCGGGTAGATAGATCTCCTCTGAGTGACTGTTGTGTAATGGCTGTAATGAAATGAACCGCCATGGCCCACACACACACACACACACACACACACACACATACACACAGGGAGCTGTGGTGACACAGGGTTAGTCTGACCTGTCACATGTCTCACAAGTGTTTGTTACTTTTTCCAAGTTACTCGTCTGTTCCTGTTTCGTGTCTATCTGCTGTGCAATTATATTAAATTACATTTTTAAATCCACCCTAATCTTTCAATTCCAAAGATCAAATCAGAAGAATGTTGAGTGGGAAGGAGGGGGGGGCGGGGGTTGCTCAGTATGAACATGACAAATAATTTTGCAATTCATCACTAATTGAAGTGATGAATTGAACTCTAAGGCCAGAATAGCGGGTATGAACTTCCGTGTGTCGAGTTACCAGCCTCCGTAGTAACAGTCTGCTGCCGGTGGGGCCTAATCTTCAGTGCGAGGTAAATTACCAGCTAATTGGCTTTGGGCCAGATTTTAGCAGCGAGGGCCGGGGGGGTGGGGGTGGTGGGGGCATAGGAAGCATCAGTGAGGGGATTTATTTTGGTCAGTCCGACTGTGTCAACTCAAGGACGGCTGGCGCACGGGTGGGTTACGTAAGCGACAGATGCAGATATCCTTGTGGGGAAAAAAATCAAACGTTTAATGTTCTTGAATCACAGAAAAGTAACTAAATCCCACCCTTGATGAGTTGCCCTGATTTGTTGTTTTTACAATGTCCAGTGTCTCGAAAGGACATAGAGTTGCTTTGTCTTGGATTAATGCCACATGTCTGAAGCACTTTGATGTAATGACATATGTAGATGTATCACATCCTGTCCTCACTAATCTCTTATTGATCTACACAGACCATGCTGACAGCGATATCAATGAGTGCCATTGCAACAAATGGTGTTGTCCCAGGTAGGTTGGGGGTAATCTCATTTTTATTCAGATTTATCTTGCTGTGATTTTGTAATCATCCCCAGTTCTTTTAAATGAGGTACTGAATGTCTTCATGACTGATCCTGCTTCACTTACACTACTCACAAAAAGTTTAAATTTAATGTTGGATTTTAGGTTAATCCTAAAATTTCACCCGAAAGCCGAGTATCCATGACTTTTTGTGAGTAGTGTATGATGATTTCTTTAGTGCTGTAATAACATCTTTACTTTACCCTAAATGCCTGGCCCAGTTTGGAAGAATTAATTTTCCCTGACATAATAGTATGTTGAACACAGTACGCCATCAACCACTAAAGCGCTAATTAAAGATAAATGCTAGGCCCAGTTTGGAAGAATAAATTTCCCCTGACCTAATAGCATGTTAAACACAGTAACCACTAGTGGTAATGGCAATCAATTTGGATCTAACAAAAATACTTTGGTGATTATTACAAATGTGTTGCCCTGGAACTTGTCCCTGAGGAACTAATGTGTCGCCCTACTTCATTTGTAGCTGGAGGCTCATACTACATGATCTCTCGGTCCCTGGGTCCGGAGTTTGGGGGTGCTGTAGGCCTTTGCTTTTATCTGGGCACCACATTTGCAGGAGCTATGTACATTTTGGGTACCATCGAAATTCTCTTGGTAAGGCAATGCGATCCTAGTTCCTGTTTGCTTAGCCTACAGTATGTTCATTGTAGATGTTTGTAGAGTTTTGGTCTGTTGTTTTATTCTCTGAGCATTACATGGTAAATGTTAACTTAATAGTAAAATTATTAAATATTCAAAGAAATATCTTACACTTATTATACAAGTTCCTAGCCATTCGCCTGACCAGACTTAGTTTCGCTACCTGCATGATGGAATAAAGTGAACCTCTACGCTCTTCCTCTCTTCTCCCTAGACCTATATAGTGCCTAGTGCGGCCATTTTCAAAGCGGAAGAGAAAGAGCTTGAGGCAGAGGCCATGCTGAACAACATGCGTGTTTACGGCACCGCATGCCTGACCCTCATGTCCTTGGTGGTGTTTGTGGGCGTCAAGTACGTCAACAAGCTGGCCCTGGTCTTCCTGGCGTGCGTGGTGCTGTCCATCCTCGCTATCTATGCTGGCGTCATCAAGACCATCTTTGAGCCCCCAGATTTCCCGTGAGTTCAATGCACGCACGTTTAACTGTAGCTCAACACATAAAGGAAGGTACTAGCAACTCTAAAATTGTTATATCTGTACTTACTAAGAACACATACTAAAGGAAATGTTGCTTTGAATGAAAGGATCTGCTCGATGAAAGACCAAATACAAAGACTTGTTGACTCAAATAATTTACATAATTTATTGTTACACTACCAAGAGTGAATAAATTGTCTTAAACATACTTTGGCATTAATACTTACTATAACATACTTTGGCGTGAATAAGACTGTGGGTACAAGCTTTCCAACCTGCTTCTGCCTGAGAGCCATTCCGCAGTCAGTATTTGCCCTCTTCTAGGTGTTGTTCCTGAAAATGTTCTTCTTGTCATTTTTTTTTAGGATTTGTCTGCTGGGGAACCGTTCTCTACAGAAACACGACTTCGACAAGTGCTTGAAGACGGAGATCATCGACAACATCACGGTCACCACCAAGCTCTGGAGCCTTTTCTGCGATGGACCATCGCTCAACGCCTCGTGCAACGAGTATTTCAGAGAAAACGAGGTCACCGAAGTGCAGGGCATTCCTGGCCTTATGAGTGGGGTTATTTCAGGTATGCCCACCCATCTGCTAAAGCATAAACATTATGCTTACCAAATCTGCCCGCCCATTCCCTTTAAAAGAACTATTACTGTTCATATTGTCACCATCACTCTACCCATCCACTAAAGGAGAACGATTACCGGTATGCTGCTGTGCTATGAGTTGTTTGGGATGCAAGTGGCTAATTTAATAAATCTAGTGTCGTGTCTATCCTGAAATGCCCTCTTTGCTTCTCTGAGAGAAATGCCCGTTCATTCACCAAAGCAGATATGCAGTATATTCCAGGATGCACCTGACTCTGATGTGGAATGAGTCCTTTACAGTATGCCTGTTTCACATCAGGGCCAGATCGATCCCACGTTCCGATGCAGTCTGTGTCATCCATCCTTGCTTGGGGACATAATGTTAATACAGCTAAGTGAGTTACCCCTGCTATGGGGTGCGTAGTTATTTAGAGCTAGATGTCAAGTCTGTTCCCATTCTGAAGTGAAATGCAGGCTTCAGGGTTTGTTAGTCAGACAAAAGGTTCATTCATCTGGATAAAGGCCCTTTACTGGTCAGTTAATTAAGTCAGTCATTAAAGAGTTGTACTGAGGGAAAGAGGGTGTGAGTGTAGCAGTGGGCAGGTCTCAAGAACAAGGCTGAAGTCTTGGACATGGGGTTCAAGCCCAGGTTAAAAGCCACAGTAAGAACATCTCTGCAGCAGTGAACATCTCTTGCAGCAGTGACTTGACTCTTGGGGGGTGAGGAGAAGGGTTATGAAGGAAGCCCACGTAGATCAGGAAATATCTACTCTCGTTCATACTGACAGGTCTTGGCACACAGGTATGTACTGTAACTGTGTATAGTGTATACAGCTTTCACTGCAGGGAAAAAAATAAAAATAAAAGTAATCCAAAATACTGCCTTCTTAATGGTTCAGTTGTATGCTTAGAGCAAACGGTAATGTATTGTAATGGAAGTTATATATTTTGTTCTGTTCTATTCGGTAGTTTTTACAGATAAAAATGTGTTAATGCAGCTTTGTTTGACTATGGGTGAGACCATAACCTTTATACTTTTCAACTGTTAGCAACTGACCCATGTCTTCTCTCCCTCTCACACAAACTCCATCTCTTCTGTGTCTCATCTCATCTATGTCTCATTTCTTCTGTGTCTCATCTCATTTATGTCTCATTGTCGGCCTGTCATCTTGTCCTCCTTCTCATTCTCTCTACGTTCTCTCCATCAATCTCTCTGTCTCCCTCTGTCCCTCTCTGTCCTTTCGCCTCCCACAGAGAACATGTGGTCAACGTACGGCGCTGCTGGCATGCTGGTGGAGAAGATTAACTTTCCGTCCAAGCCGGCCACAAACACGTCTCAGGACATGTACCTGCCGTATGTGTCCAACGACATCGCCACCTTTTTCACCTTGCTCGTGGGAATCTACTTCCCCTCAGTGACCGGTACGCTTATACACATACTATACACACACACACACACACACACACACACACACACACACACACACACACACACACACACACACACACACCTTTGTCAAAAGATGCACTGCTTTGAGATGCCCACACTCCTACCAAGCAACTCAGAACAGTCAAAACATTGACATCTCAGATGTTTAGATTTAAACATGATGCATAACTTTTATCAAGTTCTCTAAATGTGTGTGTCTCTAATTGGTGGATTCATTCTAATGATAAACTTAACTAAACACTAATTGATCATGTATGGCATGTAAGGTATTCAAACATCAGTGAAGAGTTGTGTCTCCTACTGCAGACATTGAGGTGATTTGTTCTGTGTCAATGTGGACCCCTTTAGACAGTGCTGGCTGCCATTGTTTGTTTTCTCTGAGGTGAGATGGATGACCTGAGCTTTGTGGTCTCCCCTGCTGTTTCCTCAGGTATCATGGCGGGATCGAACAGATCAGGTGACCTGAGGGACGCCCAGAAGTCTATTCCCATAGGAACCATCCTCGCTATAGCAACCACCACCTTCATCTGTATCCTTCAGATGCTCACCATGACAATTGCAATCCTCATAGTTGCATCAGTGAAATGAGATGAGACAATGGGAACCTTTCTTTCTTGCTGCTCATTTTAGTTTCGCTTAATTAATCTTTACATTAGAGAATGAGATTAAAGTTAGTGAGTCTAAGTAGTTTAAAAGGAACTGCCTACTCCTTTTTCACACATTATCATCTATACTGATTGCTTACTGCATCCTAATGTTAAGTATGGTGGTCACAGGAGAGTGCAGTATAGTATACTTTGTGCTCATATGTACTGGATGCAGGATTCTAGGTCAGGTCATGTGTGTGCTATTTGTCCACCTGTGGACTCATATTTTCCACTGTGGAAATGTGTTACTGTGTGAGGGCTGTGTGGTCTGGTCTATCGTATGTGTCTCTGTGAGCGAGCTACTGGTGTGTCACGCTAAGTGGGACTGTTGTGATCACAGGTGTGTGTTACTGGTTGATGTGTGTCTTGATATGTAGCTATGGTGATCAGGGGCGCTGTGTGTTTGTGTGTGTGTGTGTGTGTGTGCACACCTCGGGCTCTGCCCTCAGGGGGCTATGCTCCTTAATTGGCCTCCTCTAGACCTGTCCTGTGTTGTGCTGTTTGGAGCCTGCATTGAGGGAACCGTCCTGCGGGACAAGTGAGTCAGCCTGTCTCTCTGTGTGTGTGTGTGTGTGTGTGTGTGTGTGTGTGTGTGTGTGTGTGTGTGTGTGTGCCTCAGTTTGTGTCTGAGCCCTGCACCACAATGAATACACAGGTGAATACACACACACACACACACACACACACACACACACATACACAGATTTACAAACCTACTGAAGCCTTGTTTTATACTGATTGGAAATTATCTTATGAGCATAGTTATACTGATGTGTCATCTTTGTGTGTGTGTCTGTGTGTGTGCATGCGTGTGTGTGTGTGTTATCTTATCACAGGTTTGGAGATTCGGTCAAAGGAAACCTGGTGATCGGCACGTTGTCGTGGCCGTCGCCGTGGGTGATTGTGATTGGCTCATTCTTCTCCTGCTGTGGGGCGGGGCTCCAGAGTCTCACCGGCGCCCCCCGGCTGTTGCAGGCCATAGCGCGCGACGGCATTGTGCCCTTCCTGGAGGTCAGAACTCACTTCCTGTTTCTCTGGCACTTCCTGGTACTAAACTTCCTGGTGCTATGACAGATGTCATACACTATATTAATGACCAAAGTTGAAATGTTTTAGGGCTTTGAGTTATTCTATATGGTACATAAACGCCTTCACTTTTATGCTCCATTTGCAACATACTGACTGAGTTTACATGCACTTTAGTATCCCAGTTATGATCGAGATTTTGAAGTATCCCATTTTTGTATTTACGCATGTAAACATCATATCCCGATTTCAGAACCCTGCATAAGCCCTTATCCCAGTTTTGAGTAATCCGGTTATGCTAGGTGGAGTACTCCGAAAGAAACCGGGATACTGTTCCATGTATACACCTTATCCCGGTTTATCATGCAAATGCGTCATTGCATTAGAAATAATGTGAGCTAATAGAACTGTATTGTTGGTAACTGGAATACTAGTATTCATCACGTATACAGGGATATTAATAACCAGGTTTCTCTGTGTTCATGTAAACCCCATATCCTGAATATGATCAACATCGGGATAAGCCTCATAACCGGGATACTGAAGTGCATGTAAACACAGTCACTGTGAGCATCTATTGCATTTAAAATCCAGAATTATGATTTTGAACTCATGTTTAACTAGTTACAATTGATATTATGTGAATCGTTGGCCATGCGTTTGACCAGCTGTTTCATGTTTGCATATAGGACTCTCATGATGTAATATCCGCTAGGTTCAAAGACAGTGCTGTATATTATGCTTGCTATGACAGAACAGCATGCCACAGGACATATGTGTGTTGACCTGCGCTGTTTTTTCTCCTCAGGTGTTTGGCCATGGGAAGGCCAATGGGGAGCCCACTTGGGCCCTGCTGCTGACGGGGTTAATCTGTGAGACGGGCATCCTCATCGCCTCACTGGACGCTGTCGCTCCCATCCTCTCCATGTAGGGACCTCTCCCTCTCTCTCTCTCTCTCTCTCTCTCTCTCTCTCTCTCTCTCTCGCTCTCTCTCTTTCGCTCTCTCTCTCGCTCTCTCTTGCCAATCCATTCATGATTCCTCTCTTTTCTTCTCTTTCTCTCTCCTTCTTTCCTCTCACTCTTTATCTGTCTCAGAAGTTGTGTCTTTCCTTCTTGCTCCTCCAATACCATATAAGTTCATGTTCTAGCTGTGTGTGTGTGTGTGTGTGTGTGTGTGTGTGTTTGTGTTTGTAAAGAGATAGATAAAACACAGACCAGACAGAGGAGAATGAAGAAAAAAAACAGGAAGAGAGGATGATGCACATGCTGCACACACACACACACACACACATTTCCTTTGTGTGTGTTGTCCATATCATCCCCTCCTCTCATATCGCCTTCTATTCAGCTTCCTTTTCCTCTGTTATCAGCCCTGTCCCTCTTCAGCCTCTAGTTTGTCCTCTTTCACTAACCATCCTCTTCTCCTCTCTTCTCATCTCTTCTCTCCATCCTGTCTGTGCTTCTCATCTCTTCTCTTCTCTTCTCTTCTCTTCTCTTCTCTTCTCTTCTCTTCTCTTCTCTTCTCTTCTCTTCTCTTCTCTTCTCTTCTCCTCTCTTCTCATCTCTTTTCTCCATCCGCTCTGTGCTTCTCATCTCTTCTCTTCTCTTCTCCTCTCTTCTCTTTTCTCCATCCTGTCTGTGCTCCTCTGTCCCATTACTCCTCTCTGTCACTCATCCCTTGTGTGCTAAATACACTGACAGATGGGCTGAGTAACAATGAACTGACCTCACTCTCTTTCTGTCTGTCTGACTCCATCACTCCCTCTGTCTGTCTTTCTCTCTCTCTCTCTCTCTCTCTCTCTCTGTGTGTGTGTGTGTG
>NW_027468650.1:13434296-13486796 GCF_046254945.1 Alosa pseudoharengus | reverse complement strand
ATGCCTTTCTCCCACAGACTTCAATCGTGGCTTTGTAATAAACACTAATGGCTCGTGTTATTGTACAAATATCGATGTTCAGATCGTGGAGGCAGTCCCCCTGTGACGGCAGTGTGTAAATATCCCTGTGTACTCTGGGTAACGTGGCATGATCAGCTTTCAGTCCCGCTGCTATGACCTGCGGCTACCCTTAAAGGCACCATTAACAAGATTTGCTCTCGGGAGTCCCCTCTGGGAAATAACAAACAAATTAAATATGCGTCTTTTGCATCAAAGTATGACCATAACTCCAATATGATATAGAGGGAATGCACCGACAGCAGTGTGTATAAAAAGATCTCCGAATTCCTGTAGCATAGCAGCTCTTTTGCGTTTTAATTTCAGGGAGGAGGTGGGAGCAGTTTCCTACCCGAAACTAGACAGTTGGTAGGTCAGTAATTGCCTACAGACGGCCAGAAGTGCCGCTCGTCATGTTATATGCCTTCAAAATGTTTTTTTGAGGTTATGTTAAGGTCAAAAAACTGTTAAGGGTGTCTTTAAATCGCCTGGTTCAATTAGTCAAGACTCTTGGCGCTGCTTAAGTGAACTTTAGTTACCCACTTCCTGTCTACCTTCCGTGTGGAGGATTCTTTATGTGTTCATTGAGCTCTGGAACATGTTTGTGTGTTTGTTGTGTCTGTGTTTGTTATGTGTGTTTGTTTGTACAATTTCTTAGCTTGCCACACTTTATAAACTCTAGCTCTTCACTTCCAACTTTCTGTAAATAGATATTATGTTACTGCAGCAATTGTACGTGTGCCAAATTGACTTTAAAACACTTTATAGCAGTTCATAACTTCATCTACTTCAGGGGATTAACAAACTTATAAATAAGTACACCAACATGAAATCCTGCATTTTAGATTTTTTATTGTAATGAAGGCTTCTCTAATACTTGTCATAAATAGATTTTTGTTAAAGTAGACTTCTAGAGATTCAAGTGTACTCAAAGTGATCTTAGAAATCTCCTCCATCTTGCTGTGTGTTGCCCCCTTCAGGCCGCAGCTGCTGGTGCTGCTGAACCTGGACTCTGAGATGTGTGTGAAGCACCCGCGCCTGCTGTCCTTCACCACGCAGCTCAAGGCCGGCAAAGGCCTCACCATCGTGGGCTCCGTGCTAGAGGGCACCTACCTCACCAAGGAGACGGAGTCCAAGAAGGCCGAGACGGTGAGGGCCACAGGCCAGCGCTAAGGAGAAGTCAGCCCTGGATGTGTGTGTGTCAGGCCTGGATGTGTGTGTCAGGCCTGGGTGTGTGTGTGACAGGCCTGGATGTGTGTGTTAGGGGCTGGATGTGTGTGTCAGGGCTGGATGTGTGTGTGTGTCAGGCCTGGATGTGTGTTAGGGACTGGATGTGTGTGTGAGGCCTGGATGTGTGTGTGTCAGGCCTGGATGTGTGTGTGTCAGGCCTGGATGTGTGTGTGTCAGGCCTGGATGTGTGTGTGTCAGGCCTGGATGTGTGTGTGTCAGACCTGGATGTGTCTGTGTCAGGCCTGGATGTGTGTGTCAGGCCTGGGTGTGTGTGTGTGACAGGCCTGGATGTGTGTGTTAGGGGCTGGATGTGTGTGTGTGTCAGGGCTGGATGTGTGTGTGTGTCAGGGCTGGATGTGTGTGTGTTAGGGGCTCGATGTGTGTGTCGGGGGCAGAACGTGTGTGTGTGTGTCAGGGCTGGACAGGTGTGTTAGGGTTGAACGTGTGTCAGGCCTGGATGTGTGTTAGGGCTGAACGTGAGTTTGTCAGGGCTAGACGGGTGCGTTAGGGTTAAACATGTGTGTCAGGTCTAAACGTGTGCATGTGTGTTACGGCTAAAAGTGTATGTGTTACGGCTAACTGTGTGTGTCAGAACTGAGCGTGTGTGTCAGGCCTGAAAATGTGTGTGTTGCGGGATGTTGAGGAGACACATTGGACCAGGGTTGGATTACATTACATTTTTATATGAAGGTTTTTAACCAAGTAGGGTTGATTTCAACAAGCCTCTATATGTTTCACAAAGAATGTTTTAAAGTTAATGTTCTTGTGAAGTAAGCTTATTGATTAAAAAGAAAATCATGGTTCATGAATTTAAATGAAACTCTTGTTACATAATGGACCTTTCAAAACAAAACAATAATATTAACAATACTTATCAGGAGTACACCCAGAAGTATCTGAAAGTGTAGAGCACTTGTAATTGTCTAGTACTTGCAAGTGTAGTGTAATTGTAGAGCAAATATTGAGTTACTACATTGTTTTTCTCCTAGTTTGGTAGCGTGGATGCTAATGTAAGCCGTGTCCTTGTGTCCCAGCTGAGGTGTGAGTTGTTTACACGCGCCATGCCAGGGCTGACGTGCTGCCATTGCATTTCCCCTTGAGGGACTGTATCGGAATAAGCTGCCCAAAAGCCTGCCAATGTTTCCATTACCTGGTAATTAGCAATGCCACCAGGTTCAGTTAGAAGAAACGTGGGTAGACACTGCTACCTGCTGGTGGAGAGAGGAAAAGCAGCTTGGCAGACTGGAAGGATATTCATTCCTTACATCTGCACAAGAAATTGGTGCTGAGTGCACAGATGTATACACACTAAATCAACACCCATACATACAGTATATGAATATAGCACACACACATATGCACATAGTCAAGCCCATTTAGGCATATATTATGTAAATGTATATAGAAACCATGTTAACAACTTGTAACAATATTTTGCCAGTATCAGTGTGAAGTTGAGATATGTAAACTCTTATCTCTAGTAACACAGATAACACAGTATTTACATTTTAGAAGTATAAAAAGCAGATAGAGTTTGGTCACTTTTCTCCAGTTACTTTGTAGGGCCTGGTACCCCAAGTGCAGACTGAGTATTTATGGCCTCCTTTGTTATTTGGTGTTAGCCTGTGAAGGTCTTCACACGTGTGTGTACACACACACACACGTACACCCATTCACACACACACAAAAAGAGGAGGAGGTCTGGGTTTTAAGCAGCATGGACAGGCTGATATCCACTACTACAACAGAACTGCTGCAGTGTAGAGTCAGATGTCATGGCAGTCAGGTGGCCAGGTCAGCTCCTGTAGATCTTCTGGTGGGCAGGGTTGAAGCTGTGAGGTAGTAAGAGATCTGATTGCCGAGACAGACCTTCTGATGACAACAGAAAGGATTATACTTGGTGGTCTTGTTGTTAGTTGCTTTGGAGGAGACATTAGCTAGATTAACCACAGCTAGATCAGATGAGTGTTTGTTTTGTCACTCCTGGAGTCAGTGTACTGTTTCAAAGACATTGTTTAGAGCTGAAGCATTGTTTATGTCCTGATTATGTGTCTCTATTCATTGATTTGATTTGTTCTCATTTCCTCCTCCTGTGTGTGTGTATGTGTGTGTGTGTGTGTGTGTGTGTCCGTGTGTGTGTGTGTGTGTGTGTGTGTCTCTTTATGCCCATGCAGAACATTAAGTCGTCCATGTCGGCGGAGAAGACCAAAGGCTTCTGTCATGTGGTGGTGTCGTCCAACCTGCGTGACGGCTTTTCTCACCTGATCCAGTCGGCAGGGCTTGGGGGGATGAAGCACAACTGTGTCCTCATGGCCTGGCCAGGCATGTGGAAGCAGGCCAACGACGCCCAGTGCTGGAGGAACTTCATCGGTGAGCAGCAAACCCACACACTGACCGCTCACCAAGGCTCACACTTACCGTATACCGGTCATAGGGCACATTAGTCCAAAGATAAACAGAAGTGGCTTAAGAGAGCCAGTCCTATGTAACAGAACTAACTCCGGGTTTTTCAACTAACGGTCAGTGGCCCTCTGGTGGTCCATGAAGGCATTGCTGCTGGTCTCTAACCATGCATGAAATGCATAGGTATTACCATGATATTTGTCCAGTCCCTACAGTGCAAGCGACACACATACTGTAGAACACCTATCTCTCTCTTTGTCCAATCAGAAACTGTGAGGGAAACCACTGCAGCTCATCAGGCCTTGCTGGTGGCCAAGAATGTGGACAGCTTCCCGACCAATCAAGATAGGCTGGGGGAGGGCACTATTGACGTGTGGTGGATCGTCCATGATGGAGGCATGCTGATGCTCCTCCCCTTTCTGCTGCGGCAGCACAAGGTAGGACATGACACATCAAAACCGTGCTGCCCAATCACCACTCAGTCATCTGGAGAGCTGATAGGTACATAGGTACAGATACAGAGGTGGAAAGGAGAGGTGCAAACGCACACCAAACTTTCTGCCTTTCTCCCCCCTCTCCCTCTATGCCCCTGACTTCTCTCCTTCTGTCCCTCTATGCCCCTGACTTCTGTCCCTCTTGCCCCCTCCCTCTATGCCCCTGACTTCTCTCCTTCTGTCCCTCTTGCCCCCCCTCTCTCTTTCTGCCCTCCCCCCCCCCCACCCCCCCGTCTCTCTCCCCCAGGTGTGGCGTAAGTGTAAGATGCGCATCTTTACCGTGGCTCAGATGGATGACAACAGCATTCAGATGAAGAAGGACCTGCAGATGTTCCTGTATCACCTGCGGCTAGACGCTGAGGTGGAGGTGGTGGAGATGGTGAGAGTGCTCACTCTTTAGGGGTTCAGGGGGTGGAGATGGTGATAACGTTCACTCTTTAGGGGTTCAGGTGGTGAGAGTGCTCACTCTTTAGGGGTTCAAGTGGTGAGAGTGCTTACTCTTTAGGGGTTCAGGTGGTGGAGATGGTGAGAGTGATCACTCTTTAGGGGTTCAGGTGGTGAGAGTGCTCACTCTTTAGGGGTTCAGGTGGTGAGAGCGCTCACTCTTTAGGGGTTCAGGGGGTGGAGATGGTGATAACGTTCACTCTTTAGGGGTTCAGGGGGTGAGAGTGCTCACTCTTTAGAGGGTTCACTAACAGAAATGGGCAAAACTGATATGGCAGCTTGGATGAATAAAAACAGATAATCTTTTGATTTTATAATTATATTAATCTGTAAAGTCGTTTGTGTTATAATATATATAAAATATCTCTGTACATGTAAATGTCTTATCTGTGTGTGTGTGTGATTAACAGCACGACAGTGACATCTCCGCCTTCACCTATGAGAAGACCCTGGTAATGGAGCAGCGCTCTCAGATGCTCAAGCAGATGCAGCTCTCCAGGACTGAGCGGGAGAGAGAGGTAATGTCTTAGCTCAACAGCGCCCCCCATCTGTTTGGGGGAGGCATAGCAAAATAATTATCCTTACCCTCTGCCTTAGAAAAACTCAGACTTGTATCTCTATGTGAATTAGTATTATATCTCATAATTCTTTTTGATACAGTGACACTTAAGGTTTTTAATATTATAAATTCATGCTACATAGAAGCTTTAATTGATAAAGTAAATGTACCCTGTTTATCGGTGAAGAAAATGTTAGGAGACAGTCGCACTCAAATGAATATATAGCTCATAGTAATATTAGCTTCATAAGCTCATAGCTAGCTCATTCAATTACTTAATTAGCTCATAGTGATAAATTAAAGAGGGCCGAGGATTGTACCCTGCAGTACTCCAAATCGATAGTCGCATGACATCTGGCCCCCTGTTCTATCTCGCTGGCACTCCCTCTGCTTCTGGTCCTCGCTGGGTCGCAACCCTGACCCAGATTCAGAGCATCACAGACGAGTCGCGTAGCTCCATCCGCAGGAAGACCCAGAGCGGAGCTGGCGGCTCCACCACGAGCCGGCAGAGCTGCCAAAAGGACAACACCAAAGAAGAAGACGAGGTAGCTCCTCCTCAATGTGACTGACCGCCCACCCAGACGGCCCAGTCACCCCCCACCTCCCACCTGAAACCACCTCATTACCAATGTCAGCCCAACCCCCAGTGACCGGCCGCACACCCACTTACAGAGCCAAGGCTGATATGGGACCCCTGTAATGATGCTGATGGTCCTGTTTTTGATGTCCATCTGCATACGATTGGATGTTGGCAATTCCGGCTTCCCAATATGTACCAAAGGTGCATTTAATTAAAGTGTTGCATCAACAGCTGATTTCAATTTGTTGATTAAGACTTAGAGCTGCAACACGGCTACCGCACTGTGAAATCACTCATGTAGTTTTGTTTACATTGAAATCAGAGGTCCCTTCATAGTAAAGCTGTCTCTTCTGGTTATATCAATAAGATAAGATAAGCCTTTATTTAATCCCACACCGGGGAAGTTTACTTCTTACAACAGCCAAGGAAGAAAAAAAAAAAACTATATAAAACCTATAAAACAAGTAATCTCTGTCAGCAGTCCCTCTGGCTCTGTAACTGTCCAGGTGTCCTGTCCGTGCTCCATCTCTCCGCATGCGTCACAGTGATGTCACTTCCTCCCTGTTCGTTCGTTCGCCTGATCGTGGGTCCTCCCTCTTCCCTCCCTCTCTTCCTCATCCTCTTCCTCGGGGCCCAGCTCATGTGCAAAGGGGTTTTGTGAGCGTTTCTCCCTGTGTAGTTGTGTTAGTTTGGTTCATGCTTCATTATAGTATCACCATCTTTGGTTTGTGGATGTGGACATGCAGTATGTAGTCTAATTTTGCATGTCACTCATCACGTTGCCTTAAATTATACCATGGAAGTCACATTCTTGTTTTATTTGTTATTAGTTATACATTTATCTGCATGATTTCTTTTACATTGTGTTGAGATGATCATTTGACAAGACCTTCCATTTTGTTTAATTTTGGATGCATGGACATACGTAGAAGAAATAATAGAGACAATGCTAACTCCATTCTTCTTTTCATTGAGAAAGTTATTTACCCTGCTCTTTTTGGTATTGTTTTTTTTCTTCATGTTGATTGTATGAACAAGAAAGACATTTTTCTTTAGACACAGACTACAGATGAAATAAGCATGATATGTCTAGCTTTTAAAGGCTTCTGAGTTAGCATCTTTACCTTATGATAGTTTTTTTGTATCATTATTATTATTATTATTATTATTAATTGTTTACTTAGAACTTTGTCAGTATTAATGTATATAACTAATGAGTTAATTGTAAATTGCAGAGGTATAGTATACTATTTTGAACTGGAAAAAGACACACCCAAGCTATATGTTTTATCAGTCGTTAGCGGTTTCCTGGGTAACCAGACAGTGTGATTGGGTGTTGACACGTGTCTACTGGCACCCGTCTCCAGGCCCAGCTCATCCACGATCGGAACACTGCATCTCATGCAGCCATGAACTCAGACCTGACGCCCGACAGGGTCCACATGACCTGGACCAAAGAGAAGTTCTTCACCGAGCGCAACCGCAACCGCGAACCCAACACCAACATGGCGGTGAGGGATCTCTTCAACATGAGGCCGTAAGTACAGCCACACACACACACACACACACACAGATACACTGTGCATGTATGGTTTAAATACGGATGATGTGCTGGGTGACAGTGACATCTAAGCAAGCACACAAATGTTTGTTTTCAGCAGTTTCATTGAAAACAATCAAGCCATCATTTCAATTAACAATATTTTTTTTCAGCTGGATGCAAATTATTGGGCATGTATGTCTGAGCTTTATGAAAGCAGTTAACTTGAAAACTGAACCAACCATATATGAGGAAATAATACTTTGCAACTTGTATCACAATGTTTGCCACATACTGCAGACAGTTTATCATCATGAGTAAATTAGACCAAGTGCAAGCCAAATACACCACAACGCCAAACATATTCCACCCAGGGTTGACTAAGAGTTTGATTTATCCAGCCCCCTTTGCATTGATCCGAGTAAAGCAGGTCAACCACTGAGTGATCACTTAACATCTGAACTGATCTGTATAGAGGCCTCAAAGTCTTTTTTTCTCTCACACACACACATGCATATGAATGCACACAAACACACATGTACAGAAATATATACACACATACACAAACACACACACACACACTCACACAAGCACGCACGCACAATTCACTGAGTGTGTTGATGAGCATGCAGACACCCACCCTGTGGACTAATCTTCACATTGGCATCATGTCTTCCATGTGTCCATTTGTGTGACCATTTGCACACAGCTCCCAGACTCATTCAGACGACCACACTCCTTATGAGGACACCCGGCTCTGTTCTGGCTCTGTTCTGGCTCTGATCCACTACATCAGGGCCAGGTCTGGTTTATAGTCATGAGCTATTATTAAGGGCTGGCAGTGGCATTTTACTCAAAAGTGTTGAGAGTCCACTTAAAATCCACTGAAAGAAAGAGAGAAGCCAAAATGATGTCACCGTTACGCTTAGGAATAAAGGCCTTTACAATCCACTTGTTAACATTGATTTATTCATACTGTTCTAGAATATCTATGGACGCTCAATTTATCAGTGGTAGACACACATGATTGTCTACTGTACATGAAAGGGAACCCTCAGTTTTAAAATCCATTGATGACGGTTACAAGGTTGCTCTGAATATACAGTGTAATTATATTATGTAAATATGTCAATTATACATGTTATTTGAGAAGCCTCTTACTATGAGTCTTGTAAGCTAAGTAAATACATGTATAATCATTATATTAAATACATTAAATTAAATTATACAGCAATGCCCAGGCATGTTGGCCGCTAGAGCAGCCTGTGTAAGTGTGTTAGGCTCAGTACTGCCCCCTTGCTGGTCCTTTCACAGGGATGATTTTCCTTTACTCCCATTTTGGCTATTCCTCTTCCTCTCAGTACGTTATTCCAACTGTAGTCCCAGTGAGTGCCTTCTACCCTCTGTGGATTTCTGCACCCAGACGTGCTAACACAGGATACTCCACAGCCAGATGTGTGTGTGTGTGTGTGTGTGTGTGTGTGTGTGTGTGTGTGTGTAGACTTACTTCAGTTATATTCACAGCACTCTGTGTGTTCCTGTAGTTCATCACGTGATTGTGTGTGTGTGTCCATGTGTGTTGGCATCCTTCAGAACATCACCCAGTTCACAATGGGTAGTTGTGTCTCTTCAGAAGCTTGTCTCTTTCAAGCGCTGATTTCTCAGTGTGTTTGCTGCCTCACGCTTTTATTCCTAGTTGCTTTAGAATAATGAAAGCGATGTCAAAGCAGCTTTGGCAGGGAAAGGCATTAAAAGGACGTTTTTGTCATGTTGTGGAGATGTTCTATCTATGCCAGCACACATCAGTCACGCCTCTTAAAGGGAAGGGAAAGCAATGGAGGCTTGCTATTGGTTGGAGGTTTGGGGTGATTGGAGATTGGCATGTGGTTTGTGTGGGGTTTTTGCAAAGCCGACGTCTAAGCCTGTCTTTTGTTGTTCTGTCCTATTTTCCTCCTTCTAGAGAGTGGGAGAGTCTGTAAGTTGACATTTCTATTTGGCCAAAGCTTTGTGTGCGTGTGTGACTGTATGTGTTTGTCCTATGTATATGTAGTAGCCCTGTCCTGCCACTGCATGTTGTGTGTGTGTGTGTGTGTGTGCGTGTGTGCGTGCACGTGTGTGTATGCATGTCCCATGCTTACCATTGCTTTCATCCATGGCTGTGTGTCCAGTAACCCAGCAAGAGCGTCCATATGATGTAATGTGCATGTGACTGTGCAGTGTCTCATAGTAGTAGCATGTATGAACAGCCTTGCACTGTCTGAGTCCTCTCTGTGTCATCAGGTCAAACATCACAACATTCCACCCCACAATGAATACGACAATCCAATCAGAATCCACAGATATTTAGGAAATATACTACAAAAACTTAGTTTTGACTTGATTTTATTACCTGCTCTTTGAAGCCTCTGAACACTTTGAATACCTGAGAGAATGTTCTGGAATCCTAGATGTGACCTTTGACCCTGCAGAGCTGGGCAGTGCAAGTGAGCAGTGTGAGTTTGATGCCACTGTTCTTGCCGAAGCTTTGTGCATATCATGAGCTGCATTTGGAAGGCTGTGCCCACTGACGCCCTAAACAAAGGGTCCATCCTCATATCACATGACCACCCAGAACCAGCACAATATTACACTACACGTGGTCCTCCTCCCTGTACAGCCACCCAGAAGTGTAAACGTTTGGCTTCAGAAAGTAAAAGTTTAAGGTATTGGTTCTACCTGTGCACTTAACACAGGTGATTTCACTGATTAAAGTATCTACTGGCTGTGGAGTTGCACTAATCAGATTCAGCTGATTTAGTGAATGATTGGAGAAAATGTGTGGCAGGACTTTTTTTCTTTCTGAAGTCGGAACTTTTACCCCTGCGGCCATCTGATTGGCCGGGAGAACTGTCTCTGCAGTTACAAACTGTGTGATTGGCCGGGAGAACTGTCTCTGCAGTAACAAACTGTGTGGACTGCCACAGGATGCCATCTGAATGTGTTCCGCGATCATGACTTCCAGACTGCAGGCCTTTTATTATTACGAGTTTTTAAGTGTCTGCGACTCTTACCAGCGAGCGAGACTGAGGCTGCGTTAACACCAGCAGGCCTTGATGCACAGTTCTGATTTGCTACCTGAATCAGATTTTTTGGACTGCCTGTTTACATCTACATTTGAGAGTGGCCCATATCAGATATCTGTGTTTACATGGTTCACTAACTTGTAAAACACTCGAGACAATCCGCATGCGCACCAGAGGAATTTTGGTCACCAAAATGAAACCAAACAAACTGACGGCAAGACCTCTGAAGTTCGCCTACAAAAAGGAACCAAAGCTGCAATCTTTGCCCATATAAGGAGATCTGGGGTATTAATTGAAACTAACTACCTATGGCAAGTTGCATTGGATGTTAGCTCTGGGGTAGAAAAAAAATCAAAGTGTGCCGTCTTAACATACCGAAGATCACAGTATCCACTAGAAGACATAGGAAAAAAGTGTGTTGAGCAAAATGTCTGCATTTCTGATTTCTTCGTCCCCCGCAAGAGTTTAACAGGTGCGATCATTCAAAATCAATATCGGATCTCCTTATATGGGCAGCAGTCTATGCAAATGCACAAAATAAGTTTACATTAGGGTATTTCAGTGGCTAGTAATTTACTTTCGTTTCCAACAAGTCCGCAAAATAGGCTATTATATTTTAAGGCGAAAAAGAAGGTGGAAAGCCTAGCACATTTATGGCATCTTCTTTCCATCTCTGTTTTCAATTCATTACACCGTTCTGCAGTCGTGCATTCATGTGAAACTGAAAGCAACCTTGTATGTTATGCGAAAACGTAAAAGATTATGGGCCTTTTCAACCATGCGCAAGTTCAAAATGACAGGGAATATCCGATCTGCCTGTATAGACTGCAGTCGCATTGGCACATATCCGATTCATATCTGATTCATTTCCACATATGAATGAGGTCTGAAACGGATCTGAAAATATTGGAATCCATGAGCAAAAAATCAGAACATTTAACTGACGGTGTAAACGTAGCCTTCTCACAGTCCTTGTCTGGCTCAGATCCGCGGCAGAGTCGGTTACTCCGAGTCAGACTGAAAACTAACAGCGTTACAACAGCTGAGCTCACCTACTTTATGTGTTGAAACGCAAGCTTTTGATTTCAATTGTATTTATTGCATTTCGGTGAAGTCTCCTTACATTTATTTATGTTTTACATTCATTTTATTTATTTAAATTAATAACATATACTTTACCCACTAATTTATATTATATATGTAATAATTTCTATTGTTGAAGGTGAAAATCAAGGTATGGCAGAGTGTGTGTGATGGAGGCCAGGACAAGATCTGACCAGCACACGCAGTTGACAAGTCCAAGATTTTAAGTCCTTACCGAAGCTATTGATTTGTTAGATTTCAAGAATAAGAAGTCAATCATTAAATGAACATAAACAATATTGGTGATTTAAGGTCAAATTGACTGAGTCACCAGAGCCCAAGAAGTTGTTGGCACTATGGCAACCAGGGCAGCCCAGGGACACTTAGCCAGTTGGAGAAGGCCCTCAGAGTAGCTAGTCACATCCAACCATTAGTCATCTGACCCATCCCCCTCTCCTGTGCCCCTGCAGTGATTGGCTCTGGTTCTGCTCCCCATCCAATGAGATTGCTTCAGAGTTTGTGGAGTTCATAGAGCAGGAGGTGATGCCCTATCTTTCCCTCCCCCTCCCCCGTCTCTGTTGCAGGAACCAGTCCAACGTGCGGCGCATGCACACTGCGGTCAAGCTGAATGAGGTGGTGGTGAACAAGTCCCAGGGGGCTCACTTGGTCCTTCTCAACATGCCAGGACCGCCTAAGAACCGAGGAGGAGACGAGAACTGTATCCTTCATCACAAGTGAAGTGTTTGAGTGTATTTAGGATGTGTTTTTATAGCCTTGTAAACCATACTCTTGACTATGTTTCGTTTTCTACTGGGTGGGAGGCACTAGTGTGAAGTTTAAAATCATTGGAGTTCCTTTGAACTAATCACTAACAAGCGGTGTTTCATCATACAGAAAAGTTTCTCTGCATCACGCCCTTAGCAAGCAAGCTTGCATCTTATGATTGATTCCAATGAGAAAGAGAGCTAGCAGTCACACCTTTCATCTAGTTATTAATTCACAGGACATTCAGTTATTTTACTAACTCAACAGTTATGAAGAAATATATATTTGTTATTGA
Source organism: Alosa pseudoharengus (assembly GCF_046254945.1). Lineage (NCBI taxonomy): Eukaryota > Metazoa > Chordata > Actinopteri > Clupeiformes > Clupeidae > Alosa > Alosa pseudoharengus. The sequence goes on along the minus strand of NW_027468650.1, from coordinate 13,474,284 downwards.
CTCATCCCGAAACTACATACATTACCATAATTTGCTTCCAATACCCCAGTGTAGAGGACAAATTTAGCTCATAGCTAAGACTTTAAGTTACCATAACCTCCTATGTAATCACCGTTAGCTTACTAACTAGCTAACGTTAACTGTGGAACTTCGGTATAACCAAAGATCCTTGATTGCTCCGCTTTAACCCTCCTTGGTATAACATAGCCAATTATGTCATCTTAGTGGTAGGGAATACGTTCGTATTTCAAGTGAAAGAATTAAGGTATGACTTAAGTGTAGCTGACGTTATAACATGTAAAGTTAAGCTTGCCATACCCACAGGCAGCTCGACTGTGACTTTGTTTGTGACACTCCTGTTAGTAAACTTTATGGTTATGGTAATGGTTACTTGAATCCAACGTACACACAGATAGCTCTCACACCAACCTTATTTTGTGCCTTTTATTCACATTTGCTCAAAGTATATAAGCCTTTTTTGCTCCCCACGTTGATGTATTCCAAGCTGTCTGCTTTGGAGGCAGGGATGTAGCAAATTCAAAGACCATGCCTATGTAACATAATCTCTCTCAGCCACGACCTCTGTTTGCTGGTTGGCCAGCATCCTGAAGCCGAAGTAAGCGAGGACGGAGCAAACTATCCCAGAGTACTTTAGAGTACTAAAGGAAAATTAAATTGAGCGGAAGTACGTAGACGGGTGCAGCCAGGCTAGTGTTTTTGTGAAAGGAATTTAGTTTATTTTTTCTCTTCACACATTTCAATGCATTAAAAAGTTGTGTGTACACATGTATGGGCATGGTAGAACGGCGGCAGCATCACCACCTGAAAATCGGTCAACCCGGGTTTAATTCCCGAACCCGTCGTTGGTAGTCTGTGTCGCTTTGGATTAAAACATCTGCTAAATTTCTGTCAACTTTTAAACGTAACAAATCATGGGAGGATATAGACCTCAACAGTCCCGCCCACAGCTGATTCCGGAATTAAGAATTTCTCCATTGACAATTGGAGTATAAGCCTTAAAATCGTAACCGTGGTAGACTCCATGGTAGACTTCAAACCAGCTATGACATGACTAAGCGATTGTATATCAACCTTGTTTTGAGAAAAAAATGTCAGTCATTAAGTTGGTCATCATCTTGTGTGAGATTGTTAGGTTCGAAATGTGTAAGAAAAAAAACAAATATTTTCTGTTTACTCAAAATATATAATATGTTGTTATAAGAAACGTCATGGCTGGTTAGCCTAAGGCATGGTCTAAAACTCTTTAAATACGGATTTTTCCAGACGTCGATTGGAGAAATGAATGGGAAACTTACTTCCGGAAACTCTCTTGGAGGAGGGGGCGGGACTGTTGAGGTCTATTGTATTGGAGAACAACTTGCCGTCGTGATTTATGAATGTTCTAGTTAGCTTGTTGATGTGCTTTTGTAGACCCTTGTGTAGATGATGTGACCCTTGTTCCTTCCTTGACTGGTGTGCCCAGACATGGAGTTCCTGGAGGTTCTACTCGAGGGTCTCAATCGGGTCCTCCTGGTGAGGGGCGGCGGCCGTGAGGTCATCACCATCTACTCTTAAACGCTGCGTTGCTGTGGGTACCTGCCACCGCCCCCCTCCTTCTCCTGCCTCGCCTCGACAGTTCCGGAAAAATCCATTCAAGGCGGGGGGCCTGTTAGCAGTGGCATTACAACTGGCAGTGTTGGTTTCGAGGGCGGGGTGCCCCTTCAGGCGTCCTGCCACGGGCTGTGCCACCTTTCAGGGGAATAGATGGCGGGCAAGATAAGAGTGACCACCCTTCATCTGAGGACCAGAGCTTAACGCCACCATTTTAATGTTGCCACGTCAACGGACTGTCTGTCTTTGCCCCCCCTGCCATTCACCCCCCCCCCCCCGTCTTGTTGTGATTGGTTCGTTGGTTTGTCTGTCTCTTCAATGTGTGTGTGTGTGTGCATAACGCATGTTCTTGTTTTATGTGATAGTAGATGTACATTAAGCAGACCCTTCTATGTAATCTTATATTTCTCTTATTTCTGCTTTTGGGTTTATCTCTTTTTTGGGGGTGGGAGAGTCGTGGAGGGAGAGAGGGTAGTTCTCAAGGAAGAGACGCACATACTCATACTGGTTGGCTGCTCAATTTTCCCGACTATCCAGAGAGATTTACCCATGTCTATTGTCTATTAAGACATTTTTTAAGTTATACTGTCCCTATTTCTCAAAGGTTTTGAGTATGCAGAGCGATCTTAAGATTTCTTCAGACACTCACTCATCTTTAGATCTGGCAGACATTGTTTTTGTGTTTTGGAGGCATTCTAACTGTGACCCTTGTGATGCCCCATGGGCTAACCTGCTAAATCCATAGCAACAAAGTCTCAGATGCTCTTTCCAGCAATACATCTTCGGTCTCTGCTACTCAAAGAGAAGACACACCATCTTTTTAAAAGTCTCACATTGTCACAAGGCTGTATGTAATATGAAGGGATTGTTCTATTTTTCTTTTAATTCTGGGTGGGATACAATGATGATGTGTTTTTGTGTCAAGGATGGGAGAATGATGATGTGTGATAATGTGTGTTTTTGTGTGTCAAGGATGGGAGATATTTCTTGTTTAAGGGATAGGCCGAATGCACAAGTGTGTGATCGGAATGTGCAATAGTTGTTACTTTTGTGAAGTCACAAAAATATACATACATAAACATACATACATACAGTATAACTGTTGAACGAGATGGAGGAAAGGCCCCCCAATTCTGGGTCGGATTCGGATGCCACCTCCTGGTTTGGGTTGGCGCATCGGCTCTTGCTTGACGGGCACCTAAGTGTCAGCAACAGGGTCAAATGATGGAAGAGTAACTAACCCCTTGCATCGGGAGCATAGCCATGGAGAACCACCCCTCCACCCCCTCCCCTCATGAAATGACTGTTTGTTTCAGTCACCTTTGTTTTACTAGCCCGAGGCTGTCACCATATGTAATACACCGCTATTCTTCTGCTGCTTCAGAAACAGTCATGTACCAAAGCTTAGACGCAAATCTCAGTGTTGCTGATATCGGGACAAGTGGTCCTTGGAAGGCTGGGTGGGTGGGTGGGGAGGGGAGACATGGAAGTAGATGGAGAGGACTACCTTCACATATCTGTACCAAAGCAGTCACTTCCATGCAAAGAAGGAGGAGGAGGAGGACGTAGTTCTGCTAGAGACTTCCAGTACTTGTGATTATTTGTGTATCAGTAGACTGAGGTTGGTGATGATGATGCACTATTTCTGTGTCTTTGCAGGCCAGGTCAAAATGTTGTTTGTTGTTGTCGTTGTTAGTGTCGTTTGTCGTTGATCTTGTAAGTAGACTTGCCGTGTTTAGTTCAAAAGGTTCCACACAACAGGGTTTCTCTTTTTTTTCTTTCGATGATTCATTGATTTTACTTATTTTTGTGGATTTATTTTTCCTCTCTTTTTTGAGTAATGGCATTGCCACTCAAATGTTGACTGGAATCAGTTAGAAGCGATTCACCATCATGCCCACAATACTCAACAGCAAATGCAAATCTTCTCATGTATAGTAAAATTACATTGTGTCTGTGTTGTGGTTTAACCAGCCGGTCATTTTTAGGAATTTTATTTTTTTTTGCTTCTTCTCTAGGTTACTAAAAAAAACAATTGTTTCAGTTTTATTGTAGCTCATATTTTTACCCAGCACTGTTATGTTGTTAAATTGTAAAAAAACATAGCAAAATATTGGATGTTCTGACATTGTATCATAGGAGAAAATGTGCCAAAAGTCTCAAGTGAGGAAGAAAGAACTGGAAGCATTTGCTCATTATCTATTTCTGGGAGGTAGCTCCTGTAGCACCATCTGGCAACTGTGCAATCAACCAATAAAAATAAAGCATTTTTAAAAAGTATGAAGGATGAAGTCTTTTGAACCCAACATTATGCGTAAAAAGCACAACACTGAAAAATAGAATTAGTGCATATGAGTCATGCTCTAGTTTATTTATGGGCCCTTGTGTTACCACAAAGTTCAAAAGAGTTGTCAGTTCTCTGAGCTGTAGTTACTCCGTGCTCCTGTTGGGGGCACAGTTGTGCATTGCACAGCCGAACATGACAGACTTGTACATAAAAGGTGTGAACTCTCAGAAATACTCAAATTTAAAGCTGTATGTCGTTCAGAATATTTCTCTGGTACCTTTCTGCTAGCTCTGAAGTTATTCATTACCAAAGCACTGTGTCGTTTTGTTTTGTTTTGTTTGTTTTCTACAGTACTTTGTGGCGGTATACCTTAGAGCTGATTAGCAATGTATTTGGTTATTTCTCCAGCACTATACTTATGTACTTTGTAGTTTGTTTTAGCCTCTTCAAGTCATGAAGTCATAACAAATTCTTGACTATCAAAATGTGTTCCGTATCTAGAACAGACGGGCACATGTACGTTGTTTCTTTAGGAGGTTGGGGAAATGCAGTGACTTTCTCTCTCTCTCTCTCTCTCTCTCTCCCATCTCAAACTAATCCGGTGAAAGCACAACTGGCTATTTTCAGTAAGTCCTGGTTTTAGACCTCTTCTAATGGCAGGATAAGGCTTGCTCTGAAGGCATAATTGGTTTAAAATGACTGAGAATAGCATTCTCCATTCTAACATGGCTATGTGTCCACTCATTGTATGAAGCGTGGCCATGAAAACAGATACAGAATGCTATGACAATAAGAGCTAGTTGAATAGAAGGATTAAACTTAATCCCAGGGAGATGAAAACGTCATCAATGTAGACCCTCTGAGCAGCACTTAGCAGAAGTAATAGCACATGAAAGAGAATGTAATCTACCTCAAGGAGGTCTAACTAGAGGTCAACACCTGTGCAATCATTCTCCCAGTTGTTTGTCTGTGTGAGTGTATACGAAGCGTGTTATTGTCTTTCATTTCCCCAAGCCTCTACTGTGCAGACGTGTGTGTGTGTGTGCATGTGCGCGAGCATAAAATGTGTGCAAATGTGAATGCATCACTGACCTATGCTTCAGTAATAGGTCAGGTGTGTGTGTGTGTACGTGTGTGTGTGTTTGATTTTTTGAATCTGTTATGCGTTTTAGAAAGACAAACATAATAAAGACCTGTGAGATGTTACATGTGGGTGCAAACGTAGTGGAGCTTAGCCCTTTAAATTAAATGTGTGCCTCTTGAGTAATTTAAATAAAGTGCTGGACCATATCACATCATCTGTCTCTTGCCTTGTTTTTTGATTGTTTTCTGAAGTTGCCATTCAGCTCCAGGCAGTTGGTTTCCCTTACAAGGGAACCAGTTGTTTTCGTATGGATTAATCTAACCACCAGGCAAGGTGATCAATCTACTGTCACATGTTTAATAGTACTACTAGTAGCCTTTGAAATGCTTTGACTTGCAGGTGGCACTGTGAGAAATTGGTTGACTCCTGTAAAACCTCATAGATGATATGTGTGATACAGTTGTGTGCAAAGATGGTGCTGTGTCCAGCCAGATCCTGACACAAAAACAGTTGATGCCCTCTCCTCTCTCTGCATCTTTAAGTGTCTTTGACAGTTCAGGACAAAAAACATGGATTCTGATGAAAAGTCAAAGCAAATTTGTTTATATTGTTTTTCCTCTTGCTGGACTTTTTCACCACAGCCATTAAAGAGACTAATCGATAGGTTGATTAGATCCATTGCACCGATCAATAACTTGATTAAGTGGAGGGTCAATGATGCCATCTCCATGACTAGCGACTAGACTGCGATCCGTTAAAATGTCTGCTGCTGCTGCACCCGAGTGTGTGTGTGTGTGTGTGTGTGTGTGACTGTGTGTGTGTGTCTAACTCCATCTCTGTCTCCTGAGCGCCTACAGTCAGCACAGCAAGGTCATCAGTATAGCAAATCCTCTCAGCCATAGATAAGCTCAGGGCTTTGGAGCACACCGGACGTGATTGGCAGGTGACATGCTGTCATTTATAGATCCAGTGATGTTGTGCAATACGCTCTTGCTCTCTCTCCCCTCATTGGAGGTGACCTTGTACCTGACCCGGACAGTCTCCATGGTAATGCCTCTGTAGGAACTCTATGGCCAAGGAGGAAGAAGTCAGTAGGCTAAATAAAATGCTCTGAGGCAGAGGTGGTTCTGATTTGGGCATAATGTCCTTATGAGAGTTACAGGGGTCCGTATGATACACTTATAAAAGGTCTCTTAAGCAAAGCTGTATGGGAGAAAAAATTAGAGCTGCACTTCCGCATGAAAATGCTAATGTGATTGTGCTGTTGCATAGGCCAGGGGTTCCCCAACTTTTCCATGACAAGGCCCCCCAAATACCACTAGGTTCTGGCCAAGGGCCCCCTTGATGTGTTATTAAACCCATCGACAACACTACGGCAAAAACACATTAAGCTAATCCTAATAATTATTTTAGCCACAAGCACTTCGCAATGGAGCATACAGTGTGAAAAAACTGCATTTGGGGCTTTCTGCTGTATGAGAGCTATCACTCTACTATTATTCTCAGTCATTATCATGGAAAATATAATGTTCAGATATATAACAACCCTCATAGTAATAGGTATATTTGAAAAATGTCAAATGTATTTATTTGTTCCTTTTATTTTTCTTTCCAACTTGCTGAGGCCCCCCTGGCACCCCCTCGCGCCCCCCACTTTGAAAACCACTGGCATAGGCTACCATTATAGCCTAACCTATGCAATTACCATTATGTCCATGCTATCAACCAACAAAACTTTGACCATATCATCTAACAAGGCACAGGGCAGCTATTCTAGTGGTGTGGCCCATAATGTTTCTATTACCATTATCATTATCAGATAAAGGTCCAATCATAACCAAGCCTAGTAGCCTACAGACAATTTACCACAACACCATGCAATAGTGGTGAAACTAGACAACGTGGGTTGGTAATCACCACTCAGACTATGAGAACTGCCATTCATCATGTTATGAGGTTATGTACCATCAAAATGATTCTGGAAACATTATATTAGGGTCAAAAACTGTTAAGGGTGCCTTTCTTCTACTTTACAGTATGTAGTACTTCACCTTTTTAATGCTGACCACAATCTTTTCAATGGCTATTTCTGCAATGAACCGCTAGCGTCAAACGGAAACAAAGTCGCCCCCTCAGAGACGTGGTTGCAGCGCTGTTCGAGTCCTGCATAGGCTATGACGTGGACAGTGTGGCTGCCGAAGTATGGCAAGCCGTTCAAGACAAAACGTCTGTCAAAATAACGCCTCCACGTGTAGATTTTTTACTTCTTCAATCACCCCCCGCCCCCGCCTGATGCCTCCTTGTCTGTGCTTGTTGAGGTGTCCACGACCATGGTGACTCAAGGCTGCCATGGTCGTAGAGTATATACTTATACTATATACTATACGACCATGGCAGCCTTGACAGGGACAACAAGGAGACGGACATCCCCCATCCCACCCCCTCACAACTGGACTACCCAATCCCATCCATAGTGTCTATTTATTTACAAACTTATCCATAGCCATCTTCTACTGCTCTTCATCCTGCACATACACTTATTCTTAATACTATTATAATGTTACTGTTTCTGCACTACAATGGTACTGTTACCACACTGCACATAGCTGTACATACTGTACATATCTGTTTATATGGTTTATACTAAATATCCATATTTATTCAGTTTGTCTGTAATATATTCACTGCATAATACACTGCATATATCTAATATTTTTCTTACTACTACTATAATGGTACTGCCACTACATTGCACATATGTTGTTTATATTACATGGCCATATTTATTCTGCTCTTCTAAGGTTACTGCTAATACACTGCACATACTTATATTTAATTTATACTACTCTAAACCACCTTCTGAAAACAACTGTACTGCACTATATCTTTTGTCTGTCTATGCACCAACTACTTTGTATATGTAGCTTTTTTGCACTTCTGGTTAGACACAAACTGCATTTTGTTGTCTCTGTACTTGGACTCTGCACAATGACAATAAAGTTGAATCTAATCTAATCTAATCTAATCACCTGCATTCGCCACTGTCTCCCATTTTCCCACTGTTTGGATGACTCGGTCCTCTTTTATGGAATTTACCCAGTTTCATTATGTACTGCCACCTGCTGTCTGTAGCACTTTTGTTCTCAGTCTAAGTGTATCTAAGCAATTTTAGCAAGGTGGACTGGGAACATACAAAATTACATGCACCAGTTGTGCATGTACTGTCACCAGCATGACAGTAACCTCTCACTGAGCCTGTGAAGACACTCCCAGATTCTTTACTGATTGCATTGAACAGGGCTGATCTCAGCCGTTTTTAAAATGTTTCTTAATTCCTCTTTATTTGATCTCTTCATTGGGGCTGGAACCTTTGAACTGTGAATAACACATGCTGGCCTTTTTGTCTTGTATTAATGAACTGTTACACTTACTTATGCCTAAAACCAATGTCTGTTTGTTAACGATCAGAAACAAACCTACAAACTTGCACTTTTCAATGTTTATGGAACTTTTCTAACAGATATTGAACCCAGTTACACCATTTCCTTTACTTATTCCAAACCAATGTCTGTTTATCAAACTTTATTTTTGATGGCACTGAACTTAAATATGAAAACACTTGAAAATGTTTATGGAATTACAACTACATTTAACTCATTACAACTTGTATCAAACCAGTTTTTGTCTATGCTGTCAAACATTATGGATTATGTTCCCAGTTTTGATCTGGGATGTCATTACTTTATATGATATACAGTATCAGAATATTCTATTACTGTTAAGCCACTATGAATATTAAAATACACACAACCATGTTTCCTGTATCAGCTCTTCTACTCTGAGTCAATTTACTCAGGTTTGTCACTCAATCACGTAGCCTACTTGGAATAGCCTACCCCTCAGGTGTCTGAATGGCTGATCTCACACTCGATCAGTAGGAAAAATGTGGGCAGGGGAAGTGGTTGAGCACTGCTCTTCCATGCCCACATCCACGGCTGAAGTGCCCTTGAGCAAGGCACCTAACCCCTCACTGCTCCCCGAGCACCGCTGTAGCAGGTAGCTCACTGCTCGGGGTTAGTGTGTGCTTCACCGTGTGCTGTGTGTGTTTCACTAATTCACAGATTTGGATAAATGCAGAGACCAAATTTCCCTCACGGGATCAAAAGAGTGTATATATACTTATACAGAGAGGTTCCATAAACATTTAAATGAGATCAGCCATTCAGACACCTGAGGGGTAGGCTATTCCAAGTAGGCTACGTGGTTACGGGTGCAGAGAGACCTGTAACGCCTCCCTGAGGGGAGTGGGGTGAACAGTCTGTGGTTGGGGTGAGAAGAGTCTTTGATGATGCTGCGCACCTTACGCAAGCATCGCTTGCCCTGGATGGCCTCGATGGAGGGGAGTGAGGAACCGGTGATGCGTTGGGCAGTTTTCACACCCTCTGCAGTGTTTTCCGGTCATGGGCAGAGCAGTTGCCATACCAAAAAGGTGATGAAGGTGGAGCTCATAAATCAAATATTCAGTCACAGTTTAGCAGATGCCCTGCTGTAATGCAATGTAGAGCTATACCTTCCTCAGTTCCAGGGGTGTGAGGAGACTGTTCAGCTCATTCGTGGTAATCCTTGAGCAAGGCAGTTGTTCTGGGGAGATATAAAATAAATAAATGAATAAAAAGGGATTTGAGATGCATCTTATTTTTGTTAGAGTGAATTACATGTGAATAATACAGTGTTGGGCAAGCTACTTGGAAATTGTAGTGAGCAAAACTATCAGTTACTCTGCCATGAATAAAACTTCACTACACAAAACTACCACCCCAGTGAAATGTAGCAAGCTTAGTAACACAAACACAGCAGTAAGCTAGTTCACTACATAGAAAGCTACTTTAAATTGTGCTAATTTCACATGACAAAAGTGTAGCTTGTTTGGCCAAGCTACTTCATATAAAGAAGTTAAGCTATTGAAAAGTTACTTTATTCAGGAAATAGTGAAGCTACCACCAACACACTTATTATTAGCTAAGCTACAAGTAGCAACTGCCCGATAATAGGCTACAGTCTGTGCCACTTGTGTAATATTTGCCGGCCAATGTTATATTAGTAATATTTGATTCATTTCTACAATAACATTCTTGTGTCAGTTGTAATGTAAGTCAGTGTTATGGAATATGACTCATCAAGTCTCAGTTCATTGCCGGGTGAACACCTGAACACCTAACAAGTACCCTAGCTAGCTGGCTACGATTTACATACAATAACATTGGAATACAATAAAGATCCTTGCTCCTTTTCAACTCTCTGGTAATATTGCATTCACAAAATACAACCAATAGTACGATAATGTTAAATCTTACTTGTGAAAAGTAATCCCCCGAGCCCTGTTTGCGATGGATTTGAGCAGGAATATGCTGCACATTGCTCTGGCATCTTGTTTCTTCTGCTGCAACTATAGCGGCTGCATTTCCTGTTTCCAGCAGCCAATGCTGTGTCTTCTCTGGCACAAAGGCTCTGGCATTGCAGCAAATCACCCAGACGTCATTTTTTTTACTTCTGACGTCAGACGCAAAGTTTTTGCGCGTGGCACACATAAAAATTTGACGTCTGACGCTCAGACGTCTATTTTTTACTCCTGAAGAAGTAAAAAATCTACACGTGGAGGCGTTATTTTGACAGAAGTTTTGTCTTGAACGGCTTGCCATAATTTTGACAGACGTTTTGCCTTGAACGGCTTGCCATAGTAGTGAACATTGACACGCAACGCTGTTCTGCAGACGTGCACGATGTGTTCAGGCCAGTTTCCTTTCCAATGACTCCAAATTTACCTATCTTTACCGATCAAAGCTTTATGCTGTTAATGGCACGTGAAAAGCTCATGTTTCTTCATTTAAGATCTCCAAAGAAGCCACTGCCACACACAGAAAACACTCCGATTTAACTTGTCATTCTCAGTATAATGACTTTTAAATTTTTATTTTTTTATTTTTAAAAAAGCAACCTGGCCAATTAAATGGAGCTCTCTGCACTGCAGCTGCTCAGACCGCCGACGTTGCATGTGTATTGCATATCTGTTCCGTGGCTGCTGCGTCACGTTTTATACTCCCAAAAAGTTAGGGACATTTGGCTTTCGGGTGAAAAAATGTCAAGCTACAGTGGTATTACAGTATGTCATGAAAGTAGAAGCATGCAATGGTGATTTCCTCATCTCAAACAATGTATTGAAACAAAAGCCAACAAGTGGTGGGTATATATGAAGATGAAATTAGGCCTGTGTCCCTGTGTGCACAATGACGATTAATGATGTATAATGATGATAATGTTATTCAGGTAGTATTGGCTTGTTACTGTACCACTGTATCACAAAGGGTAGGGCAGTTCGGTATTGACTCTGTATTGACGCTTCCAACACGCTCGCGTGCCACATGAAAAATAGGCGACAGTCTTATTCCTAGCGTGCATGCGTTTTCAGCGCGGCTCGAGCCGCACCCGAGACGTGCATTTCACTCAGGCAGTGTGCACGCTCTAACCTGTTAACATGAGTGCCGGAATGAAAGCAGACAGGTAATGCAGCTGACATCCAGCTGCCACAGGATGTGGTCTGAATGAGACAGGGACGCTCAAGTTTAGTAGGCTAACAATTTCTGAGAAAAATGTAGCCTATAACATCTGTTGGCAACATAATATGAAAACAAGACCTGTTGTTGACCTTCTGGTTGTGGGTTGTGGGTGGAAACTACATGCAAAAACCATCATATTTGTCAGTCAGCCAAATCTGAGAAGCAGCAGGAGCCGTCTGTGGGGGTTTTGCAGCCCCATATAAAAACACACTTTAGGCTGCTATAAATAAACTATAGGCTATTATACCCTACAGTATATTTTACTATAGGCTTAGTAAATATTGTTGTGTTTCTGAACCTTACTATAGTTATATTACTGTACAAAATATAGTATAGAATATAGCTTAAAATATAGTATTTACTATAGTAAATAAATACTGTATATACTATACCATTTTTTCAAATGTTTGAATGTCTTCGCCAAAACCTCATGTGTCGATGGAACAGTGTCCCTTCACGGTAAAACATAGGTCTCCTCACACATCACATGGACACATGCAGGCAGGGGACAAGCATCAGGGTACAGTATATTAATTTCAAAACTTTTAATGTCAATTGAAAGCTAAGAGTTGACATTGCTGTGTCTGGTTTAAAATGGGTCCAATTTGCACTTTTGGTTGAAATTCTGCTCTCTATCAGCACTCTCTCTTTCTCTCTCTCTCACACTTTCACACTCTCTCTCTCTCACACACACACACACACAGGAAGAGATAGACAGAGGAGGAGAGAAGACAAGAGAAGAGAAGAGGACAAACCAAAGATGAGTGAAGATGAAGATGGCATCCATCCTCTGCACTGTGATAGTGTTGCTGACCTGCCTGATTCAGGACCACATGGGTAAGTTATATGGAGCTTATGGCCCCTATCGTGCACTCAAGCGCAATTAGTTTGGTATACTGGCGCTTGTGTCTTTCCTATTTTGCATTCAGCGCATATTGGAATTTTCCCTCCACAGGCACAGGTTGGTAAATTAGGAAATACAATTGCGCCCATGGGTCGGTTCAGTGAAAAGAGGAAGTGTGTTCCAGTGCAAACGTTCCCTGTTGATATTTTGCAGTTTCAGAAAAAAATTCCGCCACAGACCAGGATAATCCTGGTCTAAAGTCAGTGGCGCAAATTAACATGCTATTTTAAGGGCGCATGCTTGACCACAGGGGCGCCAGCAGGAATTAATGCTATGCACACCGATCTACAGACACCCCCGTGCACATACGGAAACATTCAAAGCCTTGATAATATTTCTCCATTTCCCGGTTTTGTTCGTTTATTGGTCACCTAAAAAGTAGCCTATATAATACAACATCCACATGCAATATCTTTACAACAACAATGCCTAATTACGACCTATTCATTTGGACAACTTTATACAGCTTGTTAAAGACTTAAGTTACCTTTAGTTTTGTTCCAAATTACCGCATAACCTTGTGATTCAGTGAGAGTGATCCCAAAACATCGAAGAGTATGTCTTTGTGACATTTCTGTATTACATTTTGTCAAGAAGAAAAATCAATAGCAAACCGTTCCCAACTTAGTCCCAACAGTCCTTATAGCGCTGTGAACCGCTCCTGCGTTTGATACTTGCGTTTCAGATCGTTAAGATAGAGCTCTTTGTGTTATATGTACACTCCTTGTCACTCTTCACTCTTCATATCTGCATAAAGGCAAAGAGTCCCAAAATACACTTCTATAGAAATAAAATATAGAAATTCAATTTTGTCTCTGTTTCTTTCATTCACAGGTATCCAAATGTACTTTCCCCTTTTTTTCTCCAGTACCGGAGGGACAGCCACTCTGCCTTGTGGTGATGTTAACTGCTCCTCCACTACATGGATTTACCGTCACAGACAGACTTTGGCAGAAATGGTATTGGCTAAAAATGGACACATCGTCCCATCATTCAAAGCTGAGAGACTGAGTCTTGGCCCTGGCTGCTCTCTACAAATTTCTGATATCACCTCTGAAGATATCGGATACTACGGCTGTGAGGAAATTCTCACATACTCTTATACTTACTCTTATCTGACAGTTCCTCATGGTAGGTTTACAATTAAAGCACTCACTTAGTCTGAATACTGTAAATGATTTAAGTCTTGTCATGATGACAAACTGTTGTTTTAATTTTTAATTTTATGGACCCATCTTCTCTTTTGTCTTTTATGTTACTTGTGTTTATGTTAAGTGGTGTACAACTGTTTTCCTCTTGGTTTTCACTTTTGTTTTTACTGCGGTGACAGCCAGTGTTTGTGTTTTAGTGTAGTTTTGTTTATGTTCTGAAACTTTCAATAAAAAGTTAATCACAAAAAAAAAAAAAAAATGGTGACAAACTGCATCCATTGAACGCTGAACAACACCTGAGCTCTAATGTTTTTATGTAGGTGTCGTCTGAGTTCTGAATTTGATGACGTCTGATTTCTCCCGCAGTCTCTGTTTCCCCCCATGACACTGAGATGGAGCCGTGCAGTGTTGTGACCCTCCACTGCCTCCTGCACACACAGGACGACTGTGGAAATTCCGTGGCCAATAAGGGAGCAGTTCTCGCCTGGGTGGATGAAGCACAGAGAGAGCTGAATAGCACCCCCAAACGCCAGATCATAACTACATCTGCCTGTAACATCACGCTGACGGAGAAGCTCACAGATATAAACCCTTGTCTTGCTCTGAGGACATGGAGATGCCAACTGACTGCATTAGGGCAGGTTCTGGCTTCTGCCAACCACACCGTCAGAGTGAAAGGTTAGAGATGATACCTCACGTTTCCTTTCACTGTTCAAATAGAGAATAATATGTGCCACAGTATTTATGCTGTTTAAAGATTGGTCTGTGGAGTAAGTCTATGAGATTGCAGGTCTATGGTTTTTGTGTCGTAAGGTTTTGTGTTATACAAAAAAGGAAATTGTAGCAAAGCCGGTGGAGTGTCATCGAGCATCAGTTCATCATCATCACCGTGTTCCTCAGGTAAAACAGTGTGTGTGTCTGTGTGTGTGTGTGTGCGTGTGTGTGTGTGTGTGTGTGTGTGTGTGTGTGTGTGTGTGTGTGTGTGTGTGTGTGTTGCTTGTCTGTCTGTCTGTCTGTCTGTCTGTCTGTCTGTCTGTCTGTGTGTGTGTGTGTGTGTGTGTGTGTGTCTGTCTGTCTGTCTGTCTGTCTGTATGTGTGTGTGTGTGTGTGTGTGTGTGTTTGACATGTATGTTCACTATGAATCCTTCAGTTAGGTATGACATCTCTGCCCAGCTGAATGGCGATTTGGCTTTTGATTTGGTACAGTCCTGTCAGGGTTTATGGAGTAGGTCTATGCGATTGCAGGTCTATAGGATTTTTGCATTGTAAGGTTTTGTGTTGTACAAACAGGTAACTGTAGCAAAGCCAGTGGAGCGTCATTGGACATCAGTCCATCACCATCACCGTGCTTCTCAGGTAAAACAGTGTGTGTGTGCACTATGACACCTCAGTTAGGTATGACATCTCTGCTTATGGAGTGACAACTGAATGGCGTTTTGGCTTTTGATTTGGTACAGTACCGTCAGGGATTATGAAGATTCTAGCCCAAGCACTGACCAAATTTGCCATAGCTTAAAGGTTCTGTTGGACTCTGTTGTCTTGGACACAGCGACGGCACTCTTGCATTGATTTAAAGGGGCCCTATGCAGTTTTGGCAATTTCTTCGCTGTTTTCTCGCTTTAGTGGATGTTTGCTTCACATTTTGTTGATATTTCTCAGTAATTTCTGAAACAAAACAAATCCACATAGCACCTTCAATCTATAGATTAGCCAACAACAAAATAAACAACATTAGTCTTGGAACTGAGTAAGACTGTGTAGTTTGTGATATCCTGTGTGATGGAAAGAGCCATTTCCCCTCTACTCTCTATCAGTGGTCCATGTGGCTGTTAGAGTTGCTACCACGCTCAGTCTGTTTGTGGCTGTTGCCATAGTTGCAGTCATCTACAGGAAGAGACCGGGTGAGTGGACTATACTGCATTTCCTGATATACACATTCTTTACTGATGTTTGGATTCTCTTTCTCTCTCCCTGACTCATACAATTTCATCTGCCATCTCAGGTGACTACAAGGGCAAGCCAAACATTTCTGTGAGTAAAATTCACAGAGAAGCATTTCAGAGTCAGAGTTTTGAAGTTAATGGAAACTCACATGGTGTTCCCTTCATTTTCATTAAGGCTCACGGTGATCGTGCTGGTAGACAGTCCCTGTAGTCATGGTGATTGTGCTGGTAGACAGTCCCTGTAGTTTTGCAGGCTCCTAGACCCAGCTGTGTCCTTTCTTCATCAGCACATGTCACCACCTGTATCAACCTCCATCGTCTGCACTGAGAGCTTACAATCAAATCATAGGGCCACTTACTCATACTTTACAGACTCACATATATTTCTGTATTGACTGCATATTGTTTCCTTGAGCTAATTTGCTTCCTGTTTCGAAAATAAAGCTGCTCTGTTTTGACTACTGTATTGTGTGATGTTTCACAGTAGGTTATTTGAGGAATCTCTCTCTCACACACACACACACACACACACACACACACACACACACACAGACACACAGATCAGATAAAGAGCATGGCTTTTTTAATGCAGTGGTGGTGAGATGCACAGTATTTGCTTTGACAACAGAGATGTATTTCTCTGTGGCTTTTTAAAACTCAAACACTGCCAGTATACTGGTGTCGGTGTCAAAGAGGCTAAAATGTCTGTATGTTGAGGTTTTCCATAACACTCCTGCCTGAGTCAGGATGAGTTATAGAACTATCTTTGGTTGTAGTTGTAACTGAACTTATGAACATTAACTCTACTTTGGCATCATGTTAATGTTGAAACTAGGGGGCGCTAAAACATAAGTGTGAAACCTGCCAATTTGAACACAAAAAAAAACAAAACTGGCACTACAGAGAGCCTGTCACATTGGTTCATTCATTCACTCCCTCACTCTGTACCTCAAGCTGGTGTGTGGTGAGCGTTTTGGTGCATAATGGCTGCCGTGCATCACATAGGTGGGTGCTACACATTGGTGGTGGTTAGTGAGGTTCTCCCCTCACTGGAAAAAGCGCTATAATGCAATGTGTTGCTGTCACATTTTTAAATCACCTGCTGGCCACCATGGCAACTACACACCTGAAAAAGGAGATGTATTGAGTTATTTGCTCTCTGCTGCCTCACCACTAGATGGCACTAAATCCTGAAAATTGTAGCTTTAAAGCAAGAACATACAACAATTTCGCACTTTTTTAGTTATGCTTTCATGAGGCAGCTAGTTATGAGGTTAGCTAGGTATCATCTTCAAAGTCATTGATGGTATATAGTTATGTGAAGGACAGATAAATATGTTGTATGAGGTAGGTGATCAATGTGCCAAAAATGTACACATAACACATGTTAGGGCAAAACAGGACATTTTCTCCACAATTGTATTGTGCTTTTGATGTAGTTTTTATCGCACAGGTCAGTTGCTGAGTGTAGTTCCCCATAGGAAATCCCTACTTATTTTCATACACTCTCCACTTACACACAAAGTACCGAATGAAGATATGGCAGCACTACTGCTTAATAAAGCTCTCTTTTCTCTATTTCTCACACACACACACACACACACGGCCAAACGGCAGATATGCGGGTCACATGCTTGTCACACGTACCCATATCCCATCGTGAGCTCCAGCAGCTGAGATGCTGCAGCGTGACAATGATTCAGTTAGGCTCCACTGCATCCCTACAATCCACATATACACACACACAAACATACACACACACACACACACACGTCTCAGACAGAGGGGACAGTGATGGCCAGCCCTGCCCAAATCACTCAGCAGGATGGAGACGAAATGAGGAGTCACACACACTCGTGGAATCCAGAGGTTAAGTGGATTAACACTCACACACTGTGCAGCTTTCTTTATTTTATTTTTCCTGCAGTCTGTAAGGATGGTCAGCAGAGACAGAGAGAGACAGAGAGAGAAAGATTCAACCAGCAAAGAAGCTGATGATATTTAAGGTTACTGCATATACTGTACTGTATACAATTACCCTTACACACCTAGATAGTGTATGTATGCATCTGAATACACACACTATCTGATGCACAGTGTATCTCTGTGTGTATGCATCTGAATTTGAATGTGGCGAAACATCCAAATGAAGCTTGTTCTGAATCGTACGGGTCGTCATGCACTGACACCTGATCTGAGTGACTCCATACGGGTCGTCATGCACTGACACCTGACCTGAGTGACTCCATACGGGTCGTCATGCACTGACACCTGACCTGAGTGACTCCATCACCCCGTGCACAGACTGACTGGTAAACTTTGAGATAAGTTCCATCAGACCCACAAGGGGGCAAAGTGCTGCTGTGGCTGTTTATACAACCCTAATGTTTACAGTTGTTTGCCCAATCAATGAGCCTGCCGCTCCACACACACCTCTAGGGAATTGCACATGGCATGGCAGATTACATCACAATGGGAGGAGGAGACTGCACTGGGAGCTTAGCTATTCGCAGGCTATCAATGTCATCTATATGCAGTAGCATGTCATGGGAAAGTCAGTCTAAAAATATGGTTAAGAGGAGACTCTTATTGACTCATTCAGCCTGTAATCTAATGTGAATTTTCTAGCTAAATAATGGTGACCTTGAGCCATCAAACGGCATTATGACAACTGCCCTGGTTTTGATAAATTGATTAAAGATTTGCCCATGCTATTCCAAACATTTTTAGGGGGAAGGGGGTTGTCCTGTGAGGAAATATGTTTTCTGCATTTTACCTGTAGTGTACACACATTCATATACACACATACACTTGGAGCAGTGAGCTTGGAGCCCACACACTAGGAGTACACCACATCCGGAGCAGTGGGCAGCCCTTAATTCAGCGCCGGGGGATTAGTTGAATGTATACATTGTATGAATGTATGCCTATAAAAAAGTCACTGCATTGCATAAGCAAAGAAACAGATGTGCAGACACTGTTGGCAGAATTATACAGGAAATAAATGGGAAGGAACAGAGGCAGGTCCATGCATGTGAAACGGACTCTGGCTCACTCTTCAGTGGTGTTCAGAGATCTGCTGGAGAGCCTGTTTCATTTCTGAAAATGTCATTGAAACTCTCCTTAAAACACATTAAAGTCAGTGACTATGTTTCAATACGCATACTTCATTACTTACAATACCTAGTGCACACTCATATTAGGTATTTGCAAGTACAGAAGTATGCAAATTGGAACACAGCGAGTGAGTAGTATGCTGGGAATACCCATACGAACCTTTGGCAAATTTGGGATTTGCTCTGCAGGACCGTCTGGTCACTAGGACCTTGAAGCCCATTTCCAATGTCCCTAAAACACAGGCAATACGATCGCTAATTCGGCATGGACGTGCTTATTTTTTGGAATTGAGTAAACAACTGCATTTAAACTTTCTGAAACACTTCTGAAACGAATCGGAGTTTAATGCACCAATTTAAGTTTATTATCACTGCTAGCTATGCCCCTGCTGGAAGTTGTAAGTCAATTAACCTTTTCCAGACCCACTCTCAATTACAATTGAGAAGGTCTGAATGCTAACCAGGCTACATAGCTGTATGTTCAGATGAAAGAGGTATGTTAGGATGGACCTTCTCACGATCACATTAAACACATACAAACATACACACATACTGTGATATAGTCTAGTTAGCTGTAGTGGGTATACTGTGCTCAACCCCATATGTTAATATGCATCCTTGCCTATTTTAAGTGGGTATACTGAGATGGTGATGCTTTTTAAGTGGGTATAGACCCTTTCAACAATAAAAACAAAAACAATGCTTGAACGTTCTATTTGGGCCCCAATCTACTTCCTCTGCATTAAGATAACATATGGAATGTTAAAAAGGAAGCCTTGTGGGGCCAACTATGATGCTGATAATGGAACTCTCTTGAAAGGGTCTATACTGCATAGTCCTGTGTGGCATCACGTTGACTACACCACTGCCTCTCACGCAGGGATCAGCACATTAAAGCGATGTGACAGACCGATCGAGAGATTCGCCTCCTACAAGGGATGAGGTGGCCATGCGTGCGCTCATGTGCTCACTCCCAAGAATGTCTGGGAGGCTGATGAGCCGTGATCGCATCATCGTCATAGGCCAGGATATTCAAATGCTTGCTGCTTGCTTCAAGGGTTCTTCCTCCCAGGATTCAAAGCAGTTCCCTGGAAAAACCTTGATAAGGTGATTTGTCTGTAAAAAACATTTCCATTTTTTATCACACACACACACACACACACACAGAGTTTAGCAGTTACAGTGCACTCTAGTGTTAAAATCTAATTACACAGCTCTATTTAAAGTATATGAAATAGACTTTTCAACAAGTATTTTTTCTTGACATTGACTAATTTCTGAGACACACCTCAAAGCTAGGGCACTGCATTGCTGAGTCCCGCTGAAAGACACAGCTTCATACTGTTCTAATGACACTGAACATCTCATTTATATTTAACATTGTTGATGCATTTTAAACAAGCATCAAGTAAACAAATGTATTTACAGTGAAAGACAGAAGCTAGTTTTTATAGATCTCAAAGTATTCAAAACAGTATGTTATTATTGTGTGGGACAACCTGTACGTACTTTATCACATACAAAAACTATGCTAGATTTGAATAAATTCAGGTAATTTGTACTGTAAGCAGTGGTGGTAATAGGATCGATATAATCAGTCAATGATTAATGTTTATTGGTCCAGTGGTCCATGTCAGCTAAAGCTGAGCGATAGCAGGATGCCTTTGGAGTGCACCACTCAATAACAAGCTGCAATGATCAACATATTAACAGAATCTCATATGCATGATGACAATATAAGTAAAACGTCTGTAATGAAATATGACATAAAACTACATTTAATATTTGAATACTAAGATTTTATGCGTATCAAACTGATTTGTAATACACTATATCTGTAAAGCATGCTTCCCATCACATAACTGTTTGCATTCTGTGTGACACTGCAGTGCTTTATAGAGCTGACAATGACTGCTGTGCTCGTCCCAAAAGTCTGAGAGACTGTGGTCAGAACTAGCTGTAGAGGTGACCTTTGACCTTTGGGTCATAATGCATAATGGTTGGGTAAAGGTTAGAGCTAGCACACAAAAACAACATCGGATCTAACGGATGTATAATGTAATACAAACTTCAACAAACCTTACCAAAATATCCTGAAGCAGCACACAAGACACATAAAGGGATAAAAACAAGATACATCAAGCAGACATCGAAAAAACTGTAAGACCCGGATCAGTAAAAAAAAAAAAACTCGAAACACAACTTGCACAATCATTATTACACTGACTTGACGTTATGAACTCACAGAATTACACGTTCTCCCTCACACACACTCGCACAGAATGAGACACTGGAACTGAAAGGGTTAAAAATGGGGAGGGCTGGACGGGGAGAGTGACGTATCGCGCGCACAGAGAACACGGCACAACGGGACTGCAACATCAATAACAAGTAGCATTTTATATCGGATCCACCTCACTCTGTGCTACGAAAACCATGGACCCACCTAGGCAAATTTCAGGATGGATCCTAATTTTGAAATGTATTTAACCGACATAATTGCGTGGATTAACCGGTGGTTTATCTGATACGAACGGGCTAGCGGCAGTAAGTGCGACGTGCTCAATGTAACGTTACAGAGCGCCGCAGACTGCGTTGCGTTGCATAGCCTACAAGAAATTGTGATAAGAATGGTGCATCCGTGTAGCGATATTAAAACGCTCTGAATTTTAATAGTAGGCTATTCATTGGCGGTGGGTGTTGCCTCGGCCGATTTCCATGACGAGGCGAGCCGAGCGGGTACGAGAATGCAAGACAGCGGGTCGTTATGCGCAGGTGGATGGCCACCTGATGTGAAGGAGCCGCTGTCCTTTTCTCCGCGTTTTTGCCGCGTTGTTATATTGCGAGGCTGCTATGGTAGCACCGAAGTCCGGAGTTAAGCTGTAAATACGGCGAAAGGCGAGCCATGCTGCCCGGGGTCGGCGTGTTTGGCACTAGCCTGACCGCGAGGGTGATCATCCCCCTCTTGAAGAATGAGGGCTTCTCCGTGAAAGCTCTGTGGGGACGAACGCAAGAGGAAGCTGAGGAGCTAGCCAAGGAGATGGATGTGCCCTTTTACACCAACCGGATCGACGACGTGCTGCTGCATCAGGATGTAGATTTGGTGTGCATTAACCTGCCGCCACCGCTCACTAGACAGATCGCTGTCAAAACACTGGGTAAGTTTAGGATGAAAGAGGCAGCGATTTTGTGTGTGTGTGTGCATGTGTCAAGTCATCGCGTGCTATATAGCCTTTACTTTGACAGTCTTCACATACGTGTGCGATAAGCGACATGGTAATCCCCCGTCTGTCGTTATTTGATAGATTTATGAATGGCAAGTGTTGTTTGACCGGTGTGATTTTCTTCCTAGACTCTGTAGACTGTTATTATTGTCGCTAAACCATGATGCTGATGTCGATTCTGATAGCCGAAGACAGGCTGCGTAGCCGTTTGTGGGCAAGTCACACTCACAATAGGGTAGCCTAATCTCGTTCCTCTGGTTTAGCGTGTTCATGATGGACAAAGCTACGTCATCACACTGAAATTACGATATCACGCTCGTCTGTTGTAAAAGCCTGAATCCTTAAGCACCTGTTTTGTGGGACTAGCCTTACTGCAGGATTGCCATTTTGCCTGTGTCAAATTCAGACGTGTTCATTCAAAAGCACCACACCCACTTTCAACACCATTCACTAATGCAGGTTGGCACGTCTGGGTTTGAAACCAAGTCTAAAGCCAAATATTCAAGTAATGGCCTGAACCTGTCAGTCTCACAAATGTTGAGATTGAATTGCCAACCTAACTGTGGCTGAGGGTATAGCCTTCCAGTCATTACTGCACTACAGTATCTATTCACAGTGCCTCTCACGCAGACTGCTTAAGCCAGCTGTTAGTCCCAGTTATCCCAAGACTGAGCTGAAAGAGCTGCTGTCTCCAAAACATACCTGACCACTGACTTCCAGCCAGGCCAGCAGTGTCACTGACTGAGCAGGAGCTGGTCACAGTCCAGAGAAGCCCCTCCATTGCCCAGTCATGATCATCCGTGGGGTCGGATGCAGCACTGGAAAGAGAAGGACAAACAGACAGACGCACACACGCCGGGATCCAGTGACGGCAAAAAATAGCCGTGGGAGCCCAGGTCTGATTCGTTTCCGGACGCGCGCGCAAGTGTGTGTGTGTGTGTGTGAGTGTGTATGTATGTGTGTGTGTGTGTGTGTGTGTGTGTGTGTGTGTGTGTTCTGATCATGTCCCATGACCCAAAAATAACCCGGACTGGCCACCCGGCCGGCTGAACGAGCGAGCGAGCGACTGCGCTGTGGATGGTGGCGGATCATGATGTGCTCTTTGATGGCTGCAGGTTGTTTGGCACTTACATAAGAGACTAGAGGCTTCGGTGACAGGACAGAACTGCACTGTGAGGGGGGGGGGGGGGGGGTAGGCGGGTGTCTCTTGCTGTGAGTGTGTGTGCACCACTCAGTAGAGTCTCCAGCAGTGTGTCATGATGGAGCGTGTTGACCATTGATGACCATTGCAGCCTCTTGCGTGCTTCTCCGCCTGCTTTGGATATATTTTCTATGTCGTAGCTGAGTATTGATATTGTTGTTTAATGAGATGCTGAGCAGACATAATCTCTATGCTTGAGGTGCCCAGTATAATCACCATGACCTTCAGCAGAAGCATGTAATGATTCATCAAAAGGGTTTCTCAAACTCCCAACAGGGGTTGACTAGTAAAGCGCTTCCTTATCGATACTTAAGGTTGCCGGGGGAAATCAATCAGACTGGGCTTTTCCCACAATAGACATTACACAATATAACTATCTTGATTCCTGAAATGCTCTTGGACAAACTCACAGCTGGGTTGCCAGGTAGTACATGGGTAATAGGAACAGTTAGTCTGGTAATAGAGAGAGAAAAAGCACTCTGTAGATTAAATGGTCTTTACTCTCAGTGAGATTATTGTTATTATTATTATTATTATTATTATTATCCGTGGACAATCGTGTGCATTGCAGGCAGTGCCCCAGGAGAATTACTGCTCTTGATGGATTGAATGAGTGCATGTCTGAAGCGGCTGACATCTGGTGCGGAGGCGACCACAGGCTTGAAAGTTTGAGAGTCTCATCTCTTGAGAAGCAAGCTGTTCTTATCTACTGTACTAGTTGTAGGAAATTATACATTGAGGTCAGTGTCTGTTATCAGTCTGAGAAGTAGGGCTCTCATATACAGTTAATACATGCATGATGTATGTGTTATGTTGTCATATACCCTCAATAAAATGTGTCTCGGTTCTACAGACAGCCAGGGAAGAGAACCTACCACAGCTAGCCGTTACCCACAATGCACCTGTACTTACCCACAAATCACTTCTGTCAAATTGATTTGCATTCAGAACCATTGTACATCCAGAGCCATTCATCCCAGTTTAAAAGTAGGTTCAGTCACCAGACTGCCATAAGGCATCCTTGTAAAACAGTTTTCCAAAATCACAGCCTCAGCAGCACTGGTTTCCAGTAGTGTAAACTTGGTTGTGGGCGAATTTACTGCAGTGTTCTCCGCCTCCGCCTGCAGTGATCTCCGTCTCAAAACACACAGAAGCTAGGAATGCTGTGTGTTGTAACCCTAGTTCCACATATTTTAGAATGCTTTGCCCCACTCTTAGGTGAAGCATTGTGTGACCCATGTGTGAACCGCTATCGCCCGTCAGCAAATAGCCTGGTCGTGCCAAATCCACAGAAGAGATCAAACTGTTGTGGTTGAGTTGTGTGGCTTGCTGTGTTTTATGATTGTGGATGATAGACATTGACAAGGAAAGGGTGTGATGCGAGACCCATGGAGTCTTGCATACTGTAACAGATATGACATGCTCCACACGCGCACACACACACACACAGACACGCCATCCATTTGCTTTGTATGCTAGACTGTCATGGCCCTGATGAAGATGGTGTATCCATCAGAATAAAGGCTTTTATTCTTGATCAATGTGCCTTGGATTCTTTAACGGCCTCATAGCCTACACATCTTACAAACAGGACAGTCACATTTTGCCTTATAAGTGTCATTTGTATTTGTACCGAATTTCACATATTGTTATACAGAATTTTATCAAACGCTATGGAACATACAGATCAAGGCCTTCTAGGAGTTTTCCTTGATTAAGAGCATCATTGTCATCTATGTAGTTTTAATGCTAGCAGACATGCCGTCAACCAGGAAACACCTGACGTGTATGTGGAGGTTGCGGGAGGACCCAGGAATGCTTGGTGGCTGAACTGCTTGAAAGGCCGAGTCAGAATGCAAATCTACTTCCCTGTCGTAGGGTGTGTAATGATCTTTATCAGGCCGATGCTGCCTGTTTGCCTTGTGCTGCACGTCGATAAGGCTAATCAGTTAGCCCAGAAGAGGAATGCAGGCTTGGAAAGCAACACAATGCCAGTGTAAACCGCCCAGTGAGAACGGGGGAAATATTTACGGCCCACTCTCAAGAGGATCTTCTCTCCCGGCGAGAGCGAGTGGGAAACTCGAGTGAGCGAGCGAGGCAGCAGAAAATATTACTGAGCAGAAACCAGGGATTTTCAGGGTCTGCTGGGAAATTGTAGCACTGCATAGTGACACGCCAACCTCCCACAAACACAAATACACACACGCACGCGCACACACACACACACACACACACACATGTGACTGAAAAACCTGTCTGTCCTGCTGGCCAACATTACTTCAGTCAATGGGGATGGGGATTTCTCTTTCATTAACTGCCCCCCCCCCTTCTCACATTCCTCAGGAACTTTCCCAGTCTTTGTGTGTGTGTGTGTTTGTGTGGACTTGGCACTCTTGAGAGTAACACAGCATTAGGATTACCACGGCACTGTTTCACAGATATTTCTCTCTCTCTCTCTCTCTCTGTCTCTCTCAGAGGCATGTAAAAATGAATCAAGTGTGCCCAATGCAGTATACAGTGGATGAAGCTGCTGGAAGCTGCTCTGCGGACTTGAGTTTTATCTGTCCGGTCTGCATGAGCAGAGAGCAGAGCAGCCCCCAGCATCTCCTCCTCGCCAGTGTTTTGTGTGAGGAAGAGGAAGATGAGTGTTTTGTGTGAAGAGAGGAAGAGGAAGAGCAGTGTTTTGTGTGAGGAGAGGAAGAGGAAGATGAGTGATTAGTGTGAGAAGAGGAAGAGGAGTGTTTAGTGTGAGGAGAGGAAGATGAGTGATTAGTGTGAGGAGAGGAAGATGAGTGTTTAGTGTGAGGAGAGGAAGATGAGAGGAAGACTGCCTGTTTCATTCCAGCGTCTAATCCATATGGCATGAATCTAGACCGTGGAGGAGTATTATGCACGCTTGTTTCTCCCAATTTGTCCTTGTGTCGGGACGCAGTCAAGATTAATCCTCCCACAGCTGTTCACATCGCATAATAAAGAGGAACTCAAGAGAGAATCAAAGCCCAGAATTCTTAATGGCTGGCGCCTTGCATTTCATAACGTCAGTTCACAACATGGCAAGATAGGTGCCACTATAAACATGGGCAACAGCAGATTGGCACTGGGCCCTTGAGCACCACCTCCACCACTGTCTGCTGTGTGAGCGCCGTCTTGTTCATCCGAGTGATTTGCTGCCTTCCCCATCTGCGCCCTTGGCACCAGTGGGGTAGTCTAGACAACCACTCTCCACCCTGACGCCCCGTGATGGATGTCTTACTTACTGGCTCTGCTCTCAGGGTAGAGAAGTAGCACCCATAAGGCGGGTTTCCTATTGTTCTCTATGGTTCGGCAGCGGAACAGTGGCAGCGCTAGCGTTGAACAAGCTGAGCGTTGAACTTGGTTTAACTTTCAAAGAGCAACGAGAGCGTATTCAATTGTCAGTTTAGGCAAACCGTTTGTGTTACTTAGGAACGAGAGAGAACTTATTACGGTCTGAGCGTTGCGTTGCGCTTGCCGCTGCCACTTGCCGCTGGCCAGTGTGATCCCCGCCTAATACTCACAACAGCTTTCCTCTTCCTGACCATCAGAAGGCAAATTCCAATGCAAATGGCAGTGCAAATAATAGTATTAGCATTTTGAACAGCTAATGAATTAACACACTAGTATTCACAGCAGCATACAGTACTAGTAGCTTCTGTGGCCTTAACCTTTGACCCCTGTTTTTCTGGTGTAACATTCTGCACTGGTAGATCTTTTTGCGGACGCGGGCTATGTGGTAGACTTTCATTAGTCAGTTAGCCTGTAAAAATGTGTGCTTGCTGCGCTGGTGGTTTTAGGGGTTTGTGAACACGAGGTGTTCTCACAAGTGTGGTTACAACGGAAGAACCCGATGCAGGGCAGCTATTTATGAGCATGATCACAAGACCAATGCGCCTATCTTAGTTTATGGGGACCCTCTGCCTGTCACCACCACACGACATCGCCCTTTATTAGCTCTTTGTTGCTTAAAATGAACCCCGTCTGATAGGCTTTGTATGGCTAATTCGATTGACCTTTGCAGTGCACTGTTCACTTGGACTGCCTTGTCGACTGGGACAGGCTGTCGGGCGGGTCGGGTAACGGGCCGGCGACCACAGATGCAGCAGAAGCACACACGGTTCCTCATCAAGGCTATAGCTCCTGGAATAGAACAGGCTCTCTGACCTCTAGTCTCATCCAATGCATACCGCATGAAGCTAATTAACACATGCCAAAGGTCTGGATGTAGCTGTGTGCTTTGTGTCTATACGTTAATAGAGTTAAGGCAAGTGGTAAGGTGAGAGCAAGCAAGACAGTGGGCAGTGGACATATGAGCCTGTAGAAGAGTTGATCTGCGTAAAGGAAATGTTTCACTTGTGTAGCAAACAGATAGGTGCTCCAGCCCTCACATTCTCTCACTGTTCCTGTGTGTAAACAGCACTGGCCATCTACAGTCACACAGGATGTCTGAGGTCTAAATCCTGCAGTATCTAAATTCTCTCTTACTGCTTCAGTAGCAGGCTGCTGTAGTATCCAAACAGAGTTAGTCAGAGTGGTTGATTCATTCCCCTTAAAGAAAGAAACAGTCCACATTGCTGTTGAAAGGTTGTTGATATTTGTGCTTCTAAAACAATGTGTACATGGCATGGGATGGCTCAGACCAAACCACTGACTAGAGGTTTGTCTTCCATTTAGAAAGCCAAGATCCTGTACAAACATGCACGTTTTACTTTAGAGTTTTTTTTTTTTTTCCTTTTTTCTTAAAATGCACGCTCTGAGAGTTTGTGGCCCATCAGGAGTGATGCACTGAACTTGACCAAGATATTTAAGATATTTAAGCCTCTCGGTGCTACCTAACCACTAGTTCTCCATATGCTTCTATGACAGACTTTGCCCCAAATCAGGCCCAGCCCATTCCCAGAGCTGTCTGTCTGCTCTGCCGTAACCACGTAACCGCCCCTGAAAGAGGCGACTCTTTGTTCCAGACAGGTTCTAGAACCTTCAGAATCTTCCGTTGGCCCCCACAGCACTGAGTGATGGAGAGGACCCTCCCATGCTTGGGCTGAATGCCGGGGCCTGTTTAGCGGGGTCTCCCAGCTCTTGGCACTAAGCTGGCTGCATTGCCATTTACATGCTAATGTCGGCTAGCAGGAGAGAGAAAGAGGGAGGGAGAGAGTGAGGGAGACAGAGAGGAAGGGAGGGAGGGTGGGAGTTTTAGGGAGGGTAGGAGAAACTGCCTTGGTCTTAAGGTCCTGTGAAATTGCCTTTGTTGGCTAAATGAATTGGCCTATGGAGCTTCTTAAGCGCCCCCTCCCCACCCCCCTAACGGCTGAGAAGTGAACATTCCTCAAGGCAGACTGGTAGCTCAGTGCACTTGTGATTGTGTCACACTCTCACAGTACTACGCTTAGGTGTTTGAGTATGTGATTATGTCTCATCTATTAGGTAAAGTGAAGATCAATTCTTTTCCTCTTTTTCTTATCTGGGATTTTTTTTTTATGATCTGACTCACCAATGACAGCATGGCCTGCCGTCAGTACAAGACGGAAGAAGTAATGCAATTTCACAACCTCCTCAATGTCATGTTCTCACACTCATCCCTGTGCATCCCATGGTGCATCCCTTTGTGATGTAATCTTCATGGTCTGTGAGATCTCCCCCAGTTTTTGCTTTCTCAAGATGTGCAAGTCTGTGGTTGCCTGCTATGTTTTTACTAGTTACCACTCCCTTAATGGAAGTCTAGCCATGACCGGTCTGTCTGCCTGTGTGAATGAATACTCCCACTATGATTGAGGATGTGGGTTGACTGGCTCTTTGGCATGGTCAAGATACAAGATTATCATCCAAGAGGCTGGGTGGGGTGAATACTCTCATCTCACTGGTTGGGACATCAGAGGTGTTAGAGTAATTTATCCTAATCTCAACAGCCAATGTCAAAACTACAGGAAATGATTCAAGATCAGCTTATCTGTCTGTCTGGAAGAGGTCCATTTGGTATTGTGGTAATTGGGCCATAGGGAATGAAAACAGGATGCAAACGGCCTGTCTGTGTCCCTGGAGGACTGCAACCGGACTTGAACATATGTTTCAGGGTCCCAGGATTTAAGTGTTGTTGAACAACTGCTGTCCTAAAGTGACAGTATTGTTTCAAACACTCTTACATTACATTACATTATTACTTTATTTGGCTGACGCATTTTTAACAAAAGCGATTTACAACATGGTAAACATTTTAAGCATTTTAAAGCAATTCTCTCAACAATTCTATGACAATTTAAAAAAGGTAGAGTACAATAAGAATAAGTGCATCAGTGAGTGCTGTTTTTAAACAGTCGAGTGTCTGTTCTCTTAGTTACCATGGTGGTCGTTAAGCTTTAGGGAAACGCAGTCGAGTGAGTCTGTTCACAGGATGTTCTGGGATGCTTTTGGTCAGTGCTCTCTGAAAATGAGCAGGACATCTCCTGACGGATGTCTCCCTTTCCAGTTATTTTCGCTCTGACCTTCGGTGACCTTCATTGACCTTGTTCAGTTCACAGCTTTTCCTGACACGAGCAAGGGTATGACAGAGACGTGCACCTAGGCAGGAAGTAGGAGAATCCTAAACTCATCAGTGGTTTGAGCTGCGTGACAAGGCCTTTCTAAATTTCACTCCCCTTCGTGCAGTGTCCCATCTGAACCCTCATCATTATCACCTGGACCTCTAGAGACTGCAGCAGCAAAGTGAAACCAGAGCTGAGTTTATAAAGTACAGCTAGACGCCCGTAAAACTTCAGATAAGAGATAGAAGCCCCCCCCCCCCCCAGTAGTGCTTCTAAGTTGTAGCAAACAGATAGGTGCTCCAGTCCTCACATTCTCTCACTGTTCCTGTGTGTAAACAGCACTGGCCATCTACAGTCACACAGGATGTCTGAGGTTTAAATCCTGCAGTATCTAAATTCTCTCTTACTGCTTCAGTAGCAGGCTGCTGTAGTATCCAAACAGAGTTAGTCAGAGTGGTTGATTCATTCCCCTTAAAGAAATTGCGCTGCGTTCCTGCCTAATTTGTAAATGACTCGTGCTGAACTGGGTGTCATCTGAGTTTAGCGCTGCCTCTAATCTGAAGAAGCGCCTCATTGGGAGTAATTGACTAATATGGGGTTTCCAGCAGCACTC
Organism: Alosa pseudoharengus; assembly: GCF_046254945.1. Classification (NCBI taxonomy): domain Eukaryota; kingdom Metazoa; phylum Chordata; class Actinopteri; order Clupeiformes; family Clupeidae; genus Alosa; species Alosa pseudoharengus. The sequence continues at coordinate 13,444,003 of NW_027468650.1, read as the reverse complement.
TGCTGTCAGCACACAGTTTCAGGACACTGAACTTGATGAGAGCCAACTGACATTAGACAGCAGTGGGATACTGTTACTTGTACTATATACTATGCCTATACTGTTTGCTCGTTTTTGAAGAACTTTTTAAGGGGACTGAATTCAAGGTTAATTTGGTGGTGATTGCCAAGTACCAACTGATCAAGAAAGCATTAAGGTGTCTGTTACTAGATGGAAGTGTCATTTGATAGACATTCAGGATTGCCAAGTAGTTTTCAGGTGACATTGAGATAAATCTAGGTGTATTTAAAGAAATTTTGTGATTCTTACTTAGTACGTTCCACTGGTGAGTGTGGGTTGATTTAATTGTCAAAAAGATACTTCAACAGGAAGAGGCTTATTTCAAAGCATGTGGCATTCAACCGCTCTCACTTCCTGCAGTGTGTGTGTGTGTGTGTGTGTGTGTGTGTGTGTGTGTGTGTGTGTGTGTTTGTTTGTGTGTGTTGGTATGCAGTGTGTGTGTGTGTGTGTGTGTGTGTGTGTGTGTGTTGGTATGCAGTGTATGTGTGTATATATCTGTCTACATGCGTGACTGTATGCACGTGTGGATGTGTCTTCACATAAGCATAGTTAGGTTAAGACGCATGTGTGTAAGTGTTTGCAATTGTCCAAGAGGGGTGTGTATGGAACATTCACACTAGACTGTGTCACTGCTGCTTGTGTGCTGAGCTCATGGCAGGAAACAGGAAGCTGACTCATGACAATGACATTGACGAATCAACGGCAATGAGAATGATTATGATGGTAGTGGTCGTGATAATAATGGTGGTGGTGGTATTGACTGTTTGACCTTGAGACTGCTTCTCCGATGGGTCACCCTGGGCGAAGCCTACTCACCCTTCTACTGTTCCTGATAACTTCCTTCCTCTAACCGCCCACTACCACCACCAAAGGAATAATGCCTTATATGGCTCCTTTTGCTGATACTTCATAAATGACCTGTCTATGGCCAAGGAGGAAGTAGTACATTCAAGCTGGTTTTCAGAGTGTTTGGTTTGCTCTGTCTCACTCTCTGGTGTTAGGTTTGCTGTTGAAATGATGCAGTGTGATGTGTTGCTTCCTGAAAAGAAGCAGAATGGTTTGTTTGGCTTATGACTTAGTTAGTAGATGGTGGGTCCAAGGTATTAGTCACAGCTTTCCTGTGCGCAAGCAGTGAGACAATGACTTTCACATTGTGGCTAGTTGGGGATATGTGTGGTTTTTGTTTTTTATTTGTAAGAAAAACCCTGAATTCTTTCACTGAATCGGAAATCTCTCTGTTGATATCTTATCAGCAGTGTTGCCACAGTTACCTTGAAAAAGTAATCTGATTACTGATTACTGATTACTCCTTTAAAAAGTAACTTAGTTACTTTACTGATTACTTGATTTTAAAAGTAACTAAGTTAGATTACAAGTTACTTTATTAGTTACTTTCAGCAGCTGCCGACAACACCCCCACCGCCTCAACGTAAAAATTATAACTGGTTTTTCCAATACTCACTATACTGGAAGTGCATTTTAACAGCAATGTATAGCAGACATCCCAACCTAACCTACTTAGATACTGAAATTCAGATGTTTGTTCAATAATGTCTAAGTACACCAAATAAGGAAGGCCTATTGATAGAAATTGTTATAGTAAAATATGTAGATTTTTTTGTAGATTTGTTTTTCATGTAGCCTTGGCAACTAGCCATCTTGTATAGGCCTGAGTAATATGCAAATTAAATTACACTTGTTAAACTCACCTCAACAAGTATTTTGCAATCATTTAACCCGCCGTGAGCAATGCTAAAGTCGCTGTTACAAACAGTGCAGTGTGCAAGATTATCATTATGTTTTATCTTTTGAGACAATTGGGTACACTTTTGTGTAGTCTGATGTGAAATAGGTCTTAAATCTTCCTTTTTGAGGGGCACTGACGCTGCCATCACGCTCCTGTTCCTAGATACACTGACTGAACTGATTAATTAAGTTTGGGAGAAAAGAGATATAAGCACACTTACACTGAAAACTGATTGGTTGATTTAGCAAAACAGACCAGGATGCTCTCTGTCTTGGATGCGCTTCAGGCACAAACGCACCACTCCTCTCTGTCTCCCTCTCCGTTGTGTGCGCGTAAAGCTCATATGCACACGCGATTTGAAGTCCGGTCTGGCTTGCGTGCTCTTGTTCGCTCTAGGTTCCGGGAGATTTTATGTAATTTGCGGGCGTCAGGAAGCTGCTATCAATATGTGGGAGACTCCCAAAACTTCGGGAGACTTGGGATGTCTAGCTAGACAGCACTTTGTCGCCAGCACAGAATGTACAATGTACCTTAATGTCAAAGTCAAAGTAATGACTGATGAAATGTGCATCTCTCTCTCTCCCTCCATTGTATACATTTGTGTTGCTGCATGGTTTTACACGTGAATTGTGCTCATGCTGAAAACGTGAGCATAGCCTACATGACATTAATCCCCAAGACAAGAAGAAAGCAAAGAATATATCTTTTTATTAAGGAAAATTACAAAAATAGTAACGCACAGTAACTTAGATAAGTAACTTTAATCTGATTACTGGTTTGTAAATAGTAGCGCGTTAGATTACTAGTTACAAAAAAAAAAAATTGGTCAAAATAGACTAACGCGTTACTAAGTAACGCGTTACTGGCATCACTGCTTATCAGTGACTATAAAATGTAACTTAGCCTAAACAGGCCTTTCAAGGCTGATAGATATACTTTCAGTATACACTGTACTGGATGCGTATGGACAGGACAGCAGAAGCTAATAGTCACAGAGGACGACATTATGGGTTGGGTGTAGGTTAACATCCTGCTTAATGAAAAAGAACAAAATAAATAAAAACAATATCAGCTCACTGTGTTTATTACACCTGCAGTGATATCTGATTCAAACTGTCTCCTCCATGGCTTACTTCAGCATGATGGGCTTTATTGCTTTATGTCTCTCAGGCTGGCTGTGAGTGACAGGCATCTCAGTGCTGAGAGATCTCCTTTCCTCTCGGCCAGTCCTCCCAGTCTGCATCTGAGTAACATGTCTGCCAGGTGACTGAGCTGACTGTCACTACGGCGATGGGGTTTGTCACTTCCAGTTTCAGTTCTTCTCTTTTTTTGTTGCTTAACTCAGAGAAACCACCATAGCCAGGTAGTCCGCTTCACTACCCACTAGGATGGATGTCATCTCTAGGATCTTGTATTCTTAGCACAAAATTGCTTCCCGTTAGGTGAAGCTATTTCTGTGGTGTGATTTTTCTCAGTTTCACAGAGAAATGAATGACTATTTTATATATAAACCCTTCCCATTTTACACCCATGGGTCTCACTGTTCCTATAACTGGTCGGATTTGGTTCTGCTTACTGGACTCCACAAATTATATGAAGGGAACTTTGCAGGAACCTCAGAGCAAAAAGTGAAAGAAAATCAGAAATTGGCAAAACTGCATAGGGGGGCTTTAAGTGGAGAACAAACATCGATTCAGGTTTTTGAAGGAAAATATTTCCAGTTTTCTACTTAACCTTTACATTGAGGTATGAATTAGGCTAACATCTAATAACTAAAACATATCTAAAAAGGAAATGAGTTTCATAAATGAGGCCTTTTGAATGATTGGGTCCTGTGTGGCTTACAAGTACAAGTTAAATTTGACCCGAAATTTTGCAGACACTTTTGTCCATAGCGACACAGTCTCAGAAAGGTGGGATCGGGAAATCAAACACAGGTCAACCAATCGTCATTTGGTGATGTCACCTCTGCTCACCCATGCCCACATATGATCCTACAGGAGGCTATACTACTACGCGATTCCCAGCCCAGCTCCTTGACTGTTGACTCATTAACCAAACTGGCCACCGTTGTGGTCACACACACCACCACGGTTCTGCCCCTTGCAGTTACGCAGGGAGTGAATGATGCAAATACTGCACAATCATACAGAGGCAGGCAGGAGAGGAACTTTTTGCCCAGCAACACGCACACAAACACACACACGCACACACACGCACACACACACACACAGACACGCCCACACGCCCACACACACACTCCCACACACACACGCCCACACACACACACACACATGCACACAAACACACACACGCCAGGCCTGCCAGAGAGTGGTGGTCGTTGGCCTTCTGTGCCCTGGCCTGCCGCGAGGAGATAAGAGCACAGTGACCAGCGCTATGCAAATAGAGACTTTGCATACTCTCACGGCACACAGCTGACCGCTGACGGCTTCTTCCTCTGGTATTGCACCACAGGCATTCCGCAGGGTCTTAAAAAGATAGATAGAAGTCTACAATGTATGCATGGTATTAATTTGAAGCTTTAAAAAGTATTAACATTAGCAGTTTACGCACGTGGTCGTAAATGCATAGTTAGGTCTTAATTATGTTAATGCTCATTTAACACTAGGCCTTTCTTCTACAATTAATGGGCAGTTGTTTGGTATTGTAGTTATTTCTCTCAACAGTACAGATGTATCACAAAACAATAAAACTACAACCAAGATCAACATGAACAGAATCTATAGCAGTTCAAGTTTAGGGTATTTACTTAACTCGACATTTTAGAACTCCCATTTTCCTTCATGCTGTTCTTTGTATTTTTTGACAGTATGTGTTACAATAGTTCTTCAATTTAATTCATTATGGTCTTAAAATTGTTGTTGAAACATGCAGGTTTCATGCCTTAGTTTGGCAGAAACCTTCACCAGGTCAGTGATGGGTTCAACTTCCTCTAGCTGGAGGCCCATTTGGACTCTACCCGAATGAACCAGCACAATCAGTTCGTCACGTTTATTTGTTTTAAACAAGTGTGAAATACTGTAGCTTAGGCCCCTTCCGGCCTATTTGTATTCAGATTTATGCATAGGCTGTGTTTTTGTGTGTGTGTGTGGATGTGTGGACTTGTGGACGTGACACAAGCAGCTCTTTGTTCTACCGCAGTTGTGTCTGTTTCCTTCTTGCTTTAACAACCTGAGTGCATCTCTCAGTTTGGAGCCAATGTGATTGTCCTTGCCAAACCAATTATGCTGGGATGAGCCTAACTCAATAACGATGATGACAAACACCCACATGCAGGCAGAGGAACCGCGTGTTCAGATATGGCAGCAGCACAGTTTTACAGGACAGATTTATCGTTGAGTGTGTAGCTACACTAATGTCTTGTTCCGTACTAAATAGAATAGCCAAGTGAACTAAATGGGATTGGCCCCTTAAATATGAGAGAGACTTTCGGAAGAGACAGGGGAGTTTATGGAGAGGTGTATCTCCCGGTGTTCAGCTCCTGAAAGTTTGTTCTTGTTGTATCAGATTTTGGGTGAAACCGCAGATGCTCTTGTTGATAGCGGGCACATTCCTGAACGATGGCTGCTTCCTCACATGACATGTTATCAGACAGCACTTAATCTTGGAGCTGGAGCGAGTGAAGCATCTTCAGCAGGGTGGCATGCACAGTCACATGTCTGCTCTCTGGTGATGACCCCCCCACCCCCCGTCATCCCCGTGGAATTCACCCCGCGCTGACGAGACACTGAGGGTAGGAGTGAGTGTGTCAGATTGAGTGTGTGGAATATGACACACCCTCACACACTCCACGTGTGTCTAAGTTGTGTATTAGTCACACCCAGTGAGACCATGGGCTTCTGCAATCTTTCAATCCTCTTTTTTCCCCCCTCATCTGTCTGTCCATCTCTCCAACCATCCAACTGTCTGTCTTCCTGTCTCTCCTGTTTGTCTGTATCTGTCTATCCTTGACTTTTTCGTCTTTTTTTCTTTCTTGCTGACTTCCTTTTTGTTCTGTCTCTGTCCACCAAGCGCCTATATCGCACCCTCTCCACCCACCCCACCTCTCCCCCCTGGTCCTGTGTCCCCTGGTCTTCTGCCCGGCTCGAGGCGGGTTCATACGGGGTCAGCTGTCCTCCTGTGTGGCCATCCTGGAGGGAGAGAGAGCGGAGCTGCAATGCTCTCCCAGTCAGCCCACAGCTGGCTGTTTCTCTGCCTGTAACCATGGCGACACAATGGAGATGTCTGACGTTCTTCAAGTCAGCCCAGTCCAGCCCCCCCTCCCCCCCCCCCCCCCCGCCTCTCTCCAGCCCACTCCCAAATGGCCAGTGTGTAAGCCCACCGCATCAATTAGCCTGAATGACTGGGATTGGGATTGACTGTTGGCCTCTGATCTGCTTGACTTCCTCACTCAAGCCTGTTTGTCTTGAGTCTTGAGTTGAGCTGCTGACATTTCACTCATGCTGCTTCTGTTAAGGAAGTTAAGGAAATTGTTCTTCCACAAAGGGTGACGTCTGTGGATTATTACATTTGCCTCAGAGCGGGGGGGTGGGGGGGTGGTTAACAATGATCCAGTTAATGTACAGTGACATGATGAGAAAGATTATGAGTAGACAGTGAAACTGGCCATATTTCAGGGAGGACGAGTTACTCTGTCACACCCTGTTTCCATTCCATGTGGGTGCCATGCCATGTCTGATTGAATGCCATCTTAACGCGATAACTGCTAACACATGGCTAATCATGCACCCACCCCAAATAAACAATAGACTGGTAGCAGATGTTACGCCTTTTCAAAGCATGACTAATTGATTGCGTTATGACACATAGTGGCATTTCAAGCCATGTGCTTTTATGTTGCTGACATTCCACATTCGATTGTGTAACTCAGGAGATGACTGGTGATGATGGTGCTCTGGGAGAAACATGCTACGGCAAGCCAAGTAGAACACAGTATAATGACAAAGGGAAATAAACGTTTCACTGGAACACTTTTCTCCTCCTGTATGAGGAGAGTTGCAGTGCTCTGTCAGAAGGGAGTAGTCCAGTTATTTAAATTATTCTTTATTTATTTTATGCTGCAAGTTTCTTGTGGCACCTGTCAAGTTTTGTAATTAGTGGAACTTGTGGACCAGTAAGTAGAACCAGCTGTTCGTGTGTGTGTGTGTGTGTGTGTGTGTGTACTTGCGCAGGTGTGCAGCATAACCAGTTCAGATAGCATCTGTCTGTGCCGGGTCTTGGTCTCATGGGGCCAAAAGACATGGATGATTGACATTCAGAGCTGATCCCCAAATGAGGCCTGAAGTCCACTCACACCTGGACAACAAGGCATGTGCCTTTACAAGGGGCAAGATGGCTTTAGGATGTTTTAAATGCACATAATGGTAATAAAGCTCAACATTTTATGGACGGATATGGGTATTTTGCTCTAAAGGGAACTGAATAATTAAGGCTGAAAGCTCGAAACTCAGGTACCCAATAGGCCTTTGTTCACCCCTGCAAAATGTGCAAATCAAAGTAACAATAAAGTGTGTGCGCGTCCGTCTCTTTTGGTGTTTGTGTTTTTGTGTGTGTGTGTCTGTCTTTGTGTGTGTGTGTGTGTGTATGAATGCTCATAGCTGGGTGTGTTAGAGGCTGCATAAACACTGGGCTCTTCTGTAGTGCAGACTGACGGGCTGATTCAGCATGAGTGACCAGCGAGACCGAGGTGATTGCTTTCGGCCCGGCCTGTCACTCCCCTTAAAAGCCCGAGACAGCCTCTTGAACAGCAGACAATGCACTGGGAGAGAATTAGCATACATGTTAGAGGCAGGGCTAGTCAGTATTAGCAATGGCCTCCTTTGCTATGCTTTGGTATTTAAAAAAAAAAATGGCCAGTGTTGAGTAGTGTGTATGTATAAGTATAAGTATATATACTTGATACTTGATATATTTGATAATTTGGTCTCTGCATTTATCCCAATCCGTGAATTAGTGAAACACACACAGCACACAGTGTACACACAGTGAGGTGAAGCATACATTAATCCCGGTGCAGTGAGCTGCCTGCATCAACAGCGGCGCTCGGGGAGCAGTGAGGGGTTAGGTGCCTTGGTCAAGGGCACTTCAGCCGTGCCTACTGGTCGGGGTTCGAACCAGCATCCCTCCGATTACAGGTCCGCAGTGTTAACCAGTAGGCCACGGCTGCCCCGTATGCGTTGTGGAGACGTAATGTCATCACTTCTGTGGATTGTATTCAGAACACAGTAGTTGTTGCACAAAACAAAATGACCGACCATAATTGGTGGAATTTGTGTATCTTTGTCTGGTTGGTGGTGACTATGAGAAAGGGGATGTACAGTAGTCAGAAGCATAAAAGATTCATATTCTCAAAGACAGTGTCTTTAGAAGCTAGATTCCCCCAGTGCAAGCTGTGCTAGAGATTAATTGTAGAATTAGATTAATTGCAGGGACAAAAAGACAATTCTTACAGCCAATCTAATTTCATCCTGCCGCCCACCCCTTCCCCTTCGCTTCCTCATTTATTGATATGCAAATAGCCCAAGAAAACCCATTGAGGAAGACTTTATTAAATCACCATTATTTGTATCGTTTCTTTTGTTATTCTGGTTAGCGTTTCGTGACTTGCTATTACAGCGCTTGTCGCGGCGCATTGTTTCCTAAGTGGGCGGATTCTAGCCGCGTGGCTAATAGGTCCCTCGGGGACGCCAGAGCCTTGATGTTGGGCATGGCACCCTGACAAGAGATCAATCCTGCTTTGCCTCAAGGCCCCGTAATAAAGGAGGGAGAGGTGCCCAACACCCTCACATTACTCTGTGGGTCTCCAGGGGGGTTCCATAAGAACCTGGGGCTCAAATGGGTTCTCAAAGGGTTCTATCCTATTGAAAAATACAATTTCATTGACAATTGAAAATTATATTAGTTATTGTTCATGAATGTTGGTCTTTTATGGATGATTTTGAAATGTTATGAATTACATTCTTCCATGCATCCCGGTGTACTATATTTTTGCATGGGAGATTAATAATAATAAGAAGAAAAGAAGGACGCGCACATCCAGATTCAAACAGGTGCTGGACCAGAATACTTCAGAAATAAAAAATGACGTTAGTCCGCACACTGAGAACTCCGTTTTAAAAGATTTTAATCACCACATGTGACGTTTTGGGCTTCAACTATAAACACATTATAGTTTCTCTATAATCTACATGAATACTGGCAAATTATATATGAAATAATATGCATAATGAATGTGGAAAACATACAAAGCTGAAAGGTACGGTAGGCCAAACTATTATCTGAAAGTAAAACAGCCATCTGATGTGCTTTTGGAGTAAGCCTGTCTGTCATGTTTGAACCCAGACATCTAAAAACTCTCATGAATGCTTTTTATTGGTCCCTTTGGGCACTTAACAAGAGTAAAACCCCTCGCTAAGTGATGCTAATGTCCGTCCTCAGCAGATGTCTCTGTGTCCACGCGAATGGACAAGCACACACTGCATGCTCCTGAGGGGAGCCAAAGGCTAGTGGACGCTCCTGGTCCAAGGTCTCTCCGCTTTATGGAGACCCACAGTAGGAGCTGAGCAGGAGCGTCCAAATGGCTTCCCGTCAGCCAGTGGAGTGACCACGGGAGTGTCGGCACTGCCGCTTCGCTGTTTAGCCCTGGTCGAGTGGACACTTCCTGGAATTGTTTTGATTTTGGGTGACAATGGAGGTGGGCTACCTAGCGCTGGCTTCCTTCGCCAGCGTCTGGCCTACATTCTCCAGTACCCAGGGGACCAGCCTGCTGTGCTGCGGATCTGCTAGTGGTGTAATATTATTATTAACTGCTTTCTGGAAATTTTTGGAAGTTTAATTTTAGAAACTGCCCTCCTCTGTCTGGCCTCAAATGCACAGCTTC